>NC_091228.1:5153865-5196365 GCF_040958095.1 Procambarus clarkii
TCTCTCTCTCTCTCTCTCTCTCTCTCTCTCTCTCTCTCTCTCTCTCTCTCTCTCTCTCTCTCTCTCTCTCTCTCTCTCTCTCTCTCTCTCTCTCTCTCTCTCTCTCTCTCTCTCTCTCTCTCTCTCTCTCTCTCTCTCTCTCTCTCTCTCTCTCTCTCTCTCTCTCTCTCTCTCTCTCTCTCTCTCTCTCTCTCTCTCTCTCTCTCTCTCTCTCTCTCTTCTCTCTCTCTCTCTCTCTCTCTCTCTCTCTCTCTCTCTCTCTCTCTCTCTCTCTCTCTCTCTCTCTCTCTCTCTCTCTCTCTCTCTCTCTCTCTCTCTTCTCTCTCTTCTCTCTCTTCTCTCTCTTTCTCTCTCTCTCTCTCTCTCTCTCTCTCTCTCTCTCTCTCTCTCTCTCTCTCTCTCTCTCTCTCTCTCTCTCTCTCTCTCTCTCTCTCTCTTCTCTCTCTCTCTTCTCTCTCTCTCTCTCTCTCTCTCTCTCTCTCTCTCTCTCTCTCTCTCTCTCTCTCTCTCTCTCTCTCTCTCTCTCTCTCTCTCTCTCTCTCTCTCTCTCTCTCTCTCTGCCCAGCCACTTGGGCAGGACGGTAGAGCGACGGTCTGGCTTCATGCAGGTCGGCGTTCAATCCCCAACCATCCACAAGTGGTTGGCCACCATTCCTTTCCCCCGTCCCATCCCAAATCCTGACCCCTTCCCAGTGCTATATAGTCGTAATGGCTTGGCGATTCTCCTGATAATTCCCATCCACCCCTCTCTCTCTCATCTCTTTCTTCAGTGTCCATTAAGAGTTTTCTCATCGGATAATCTCTGGAGCAGTCGGGGAATCCTCGAGAGAGCTTAATACTTTCACTGGAAAACTTAAGTCCTGCAGGAATACTGTGTTTGTTCTATAGTTTTGAGACAGTTGTGTTGTACTTCCTCTGCTTCTTCCTGTGTCTCTCTCTCTCTGTCTCTCTCTCCTTCCTTGATGGCTGAGCGTCTTGAGTTGTGGTTGCCAATATGTGTTTGTTTCCCTACAAATACTAAACTGTTTATAGTTACTGATATTGGAACGACTCGTCCCCTTAACTGAGCCCATTTTTAGAGCACTGTTAAGAGCCTGCTGCTGCTGCTGCTCTAGGACAGGTCTCTGCCTCACGTTGGGAACTATGAATACCGTTCGTTCTCTCCTCAACCGTGAGGTCTTAACAATGTGATCCTCTTACTCCTCTTTGAACTCTTTGGCGACGATCTGGGGAGGTCAGGCCACTGTGCTCTCTCTCTCTCTCTCTCTCTCTCTCTCTCTCTCTCTCTCTCTCTCTCTCTCTCTCTCTCTCTCTCTCTCTTCACCGTTGTGTTTATATAGCATCATATAGGATCGTATATGATCCTCAAGTTCACAGAGTGACCAGTTCAACTATTACTGTTGGCCTGTGTTCGTGTCTGCTCTCAGAAACTGGTTTTTGGAAGGCTAACGACTATTTGTTAGTAGTTAAGGATTTTGAGGTAGTACAGACCAAACCAAACATCAGAAGGTGAAGGGACGACGACGTTTCGGTCCGTCTTGGACCATTCTCAAGTCCAGGATGGAGCGAAACGTCGTCGTCTCATCATCTTCTGGAGTGTTGGTCATCATATCTTCAGTAACGTGAACACAGCCACAAGGGCCGTGACGAGGGCTCGAACTTACGTCCAAGAGGGTCCCAGACGCTGTCTTGACTGTCACGGCCCTTGTGGAGTTGTTCATTTGATGCATCAGACTGTTGTGGTTCCTTAGTGTAATTCAGCAACGTTATTGTGGCTCATCGTCAGCTTTTGAAGTAGTGTTATTGACTTGGTTTTGACGGGGACAGGAAGACTTTTTTATATACTTTGGTCTTCCTTGATCTATCTTGAGGTTATCTTGAGATGATTTCGGTGCTTTAGTGTCCCCGCGGCCCGGTCCTCGACCAGGCCTCCACCCCCAGAAAGCAGCCCGTGACAGCTGACTAACATCCAGGTACCTATTTTACTGCTAGGTAACAGGGGCATAGGGTGAAAGAAACTCTGCCCATTGGTTCTCGCCGGCGCCCGGGATCGAACCCGGGACCACAGGATTACAAGTCCAGCGTGCTGTCCGCTCGGCCGACCGGCTCCCCAATCGCCTTGTATCGACGTCTCCCAAAGGTCAAACTACTGACCTTTTCCCCAACATGCAACCCACAACAGATTCTTAATTCCCGGCGACCTATTTACTGCTAGGTGAACAGGTGCATCAGGGGTGAAAGAAACTATGCCCACTTGTTTCCTCCTCCACCTTGGAGGTGTATGTGAGATCTGAACCATTGGGCCACTGTCTCCTCTTTATCTGTCACTTCTTTATCTGTATCTGTCTCTTTTTTAATATCTGTGTTTCTGTCTCAGAAATTTCCTTCTCGCTCTCCTAAGAGCTCTTAGTAGCTCTTATGTTTGTGACTCGCTTAGGTTAAGGACTCTTGCTTCAAGAGGAAAGAGACGGTACATGGTCTCCTTCAAGAGGAAAGAGACGGTACATGGTCTCCTTCAAGAGGAAAGAGACGGACACATGGTCTCTTTCCTTCAAGAGGAAAAAGACAGGCACCCGTGTTGACTAGCAACAAGGGTTTTCAAAACGAGGTCCCGAACCTGTTTGGCTCTCTCCCGTGGTCTTGCAAAAGGTCATTGCATCATAAAACACACACACACACAGTCAGAGGAGCGGCCTTTATCTATTATGTATATGTACCTTGTCACCGGAGCCGGTTGGGCAACATTGCTCATGTGTAGAATGTTGACATGACTACTTCAGCATGTGTGGTATATATATGAGGTGTTGTGATAGTGTAGGGTATTGTGGTATACTGTGGTATACTGTAGAGCCCCGTGGTATACTGGTATACTCTGATATACGACGATAAACTATCACATTACTGCAATCTACTTTGATTTTTTTTTTTTTAATTTTGCCCCGAGGGGCGAGTTTATTGGGCAGCGTCACTCATCCTGTGAGTGGACACACCGCCATAGTGACAGTATTGGGCAGCGCCACTCATCCTGTGAGTGGACACACCGCCATAGTGACAGTATTGGGCAGCGCCACTCATCCTATGAGTGGACACACCGCCATAGTGACAGTATTGGGCAGCGTCACTCATCCTGTGAGTGGACACACCGCCATAGCAGCATGTACAACACTCCCCAATAGGAAGAAAACCCGCTGGGTTATTCATCTACATTGATGAATGCTGACGATCTGAACCTCAGAAAAGACATCAACAAGCTAACAATGGCTGCATCAAATGAACAAATCCACCAGGGCCGTGACGAGGATTCGAACCTACGTCCCAGAGCATCCCAGACGCTGCCTTAATCGACTGAGCTACGCAGCTACATCGGAGCAGCGTCTGGGATGCTCTCAGACGTAGGTTCGAAACCTCGGCACGGCCCTTGTGGATTTGTTCATTTGATGCATCACGCTATTGTGATTTCAGTTTGTGATGCAACATGTCACTCTGTCACTCCTCTGAGTGACAGTGACATGTTGAGTGACTGAGTGACATGACATGACATATATATACGTATAGTATAAGTTAAGAAGAGACTTACATCCGGTAATCTGAGTGAAAGAGCCGGATGGATCTCCAGAGACTTGTATTGTATCCGGACACCGGTTGGGAGGCCAGTTAGTCATTGGGGACATTAAGACACCGGATTGTGTTGAAGGTTAAATGTAGATATAATAATATGTTGATTAATTGTTTAACTCGTCCAATCATGGAGCCAGGGAGCCGGTTGGCCGAGCGGACAGCACCCTGGACTTGTGATCCTGTGGGTTCGATCCCAGGCGCCGGCGAGAAACAATGGGCAGAGTTTCTTTCACCCTATGCCCTCTGTTACCTAGCAGTAAAATAGGTACCTGGGTGTTAGTCAACTGTCACGGGTTGCTTCCTGGGGATGGAGGCCTGATCGAGGACCGGGCCGCAAGGACACTAAGCCCCGAAATCATCTCAATATCACCATGTCAACACCAAACTGCCGCCGCTGCTCCAAGCATCTGTTAGAAGGCCGCATCCAAGAGCTGAAGCTCAATCAAGCTGGTGTAAATAGACCTGAGACACAGACGGAAAAGGCGATAGCTCCAGGCCCCGGCTCGCCATGCAGGCCAAACATTATACAGGAAGGAAAGTAGAGAGTCATGTTGACCAGACCACACACTAGAAGTTGAAGGGACGACGACGACGTTTCGGTCCGTCCTGGACCATTCTCAAGTCGATTGAGTACAATCGACTTGAGAATGGTCCAGGACGGACCGAAACGTCATCGTCGTCCCTTCACCTTCTAGTGTGTGGTCTGGTCAACATACTTCAGCCACGTTATTGTGACTCCTCGCCTGCAGGCCCGTTATTGTGACTCCTCGCCTGCAGGCCCGTTATTGTGACACCTCGCCTGCAGGCCCGTTATTGTGACACCTCGCCTGCAGGCCCGTTATCGTGACTCCTCGCCTGCAGGCCCGTTATTGTGACTCCTCGCCTGGAGGCCCGTTATTGTGACTCCTCGCCTGCAGGCCCGTTATTGTGACACCTCGCCTGCAGGCCCGTTATTGTGACTCCTCGCCTGCAGGCCCGTTATTGTGACTCCTCGCCTGGAGGCCCGTTATTGTGACTCCTCGCCTGCAGGCCCGTTATTGTGACTCCTCGCCTGCAGGCCCGTTATTGTGACTCCTCGCCTGCAGGCCCGTTATTGTGACACCTCGCCTGCAGGCCCGTTATTGTGACTCCTCGCCTGCAGGCCCGTTATTGTGACTCCTCGCCTGCAGGCCCGTTATTGTGACTCCTCGCCTGCAGGCCCGTTATTGTGACTCCTCGCCTGCAGGCCCGTTATTGTGACTCCTCGCCTGGAGGCCCGTTATTGTGACTCCTCGCCTGCAGGCCCGTTATTGTGACTCCTCGCCTGCAGGCCCGTTATTGTGACTCCTCGCCTGCAGGCCCGTTATTGTGACTCCTCGCCTGGAGGCCCGTTATTGTGACTCCTCGCCTGGAGGCCCGTTATTGTGACTCCTCGCCTGCAGGCCCGTTATTGTGACTCTTCGCCTGGAGGCCCGTTATTGTGACTCCTCGCCTGCAGGCCCGTTATTGTGACTCCTCGCCTGCAGGCCCGTTATTGTGACTCCTCGCCTGCAGGCCCGTTATTGTGACTCCTCGCCTGGAGGCCCGTTATTGTGACTCCTCGCCTGCAGGCCCGTTATTGTGACTCCTCGCCTGCAGGCCCGTTATTGTGACTCCTCGCCTGCAGGCCCGTTATTGTAACTCCTCGCCTGCAGGCCCGTTATTGTGACTCCTCGCCTGCAGGCCCGTTATTGTGACTCCTCGCCTGCAGGCCCGTTATTGTGACTCCTCGCCTGGAGGCCCGTTATTGTGACTCCTCGCCTGGAGGCCCGTTATTGTGACTCCTCGCCTGCAGGCCCGTTATTGTGACTCCTCGCCTGCAGGCCCGTTATTGTGACTCCTCGCCTGGAGGCCCGTTATTGTGACTCCTCGCCTGCAGGCCCGTTATTGTGACTCCTCGCCTGGAGGCCCGTTATTGTGACTCCTCGCCTGGAGGCCCGTTATTGTGACTCCTCGCCTGGAGGCCCGTTATTGTGACTCCTCGCCTGGAGGCCCGTTATTGTGACTCCTCGCCTGCAGGCCCGTTATTGTGACTCCTCGCCTGCAGGCCCGTTATTGTGACTCCTCGCCTGGAGGCCCGTTATTGTGACTCCTCGCCTGCAGGCCCGTTATTGTGACTCCTCGCCTGGAGGCCCGTTATTGTGACTCCTCGCCTGGAGGCCCGTTATTGTGACTCCTCGCCTGCAGGCCCGTTATTGTGACTCCTCGCCTGCAGGCCCGTTATTGTGACTCCTCGCCTGCAGGCCCGTTATTGTGACTCCTCGCCTGCAGGCCCGTTATTGTGACTCCTCGCCTGGAGGCCCGTTATTGTGACTCCTCGCCTGCAGGCCCGTTATTGTGACTCCTCGCCTGCAGGCCCGTTATTGTGACTCCTCGCCTGCAGGCCCGTTATTGTGACTCCTCGCCTGCAGGCCCGTTATTGTGACTCCTCGCCTGCA
The DNA here is from genome assembly GCF_040958095.1 of Procambarus clarkii. Lineage (NCBI taxonomy): Eukaryota > Metazoa > Arthropoda > Malacostraca > Decapoda > Cambaridae > Procambarus > Procambarus clarkii. The sequence continues at coordinate 5,159,940 of NC_091228.1, forward strand.
GGCCCGTTATTGTGACTCCTCGCCTGCAGGCCCGTTATTGTGACTCCTCGCCTGCAGGCCCGTTATTGTGACTCCTCGCCTGCAGGCCCGTTATTGTGACTCCTCGCCTGCAGGCCCGTTATTGTGACTCCTCGCCTGCAGGCCCGTTATTGTGACTCCTCGCCTGCATAGCGAATCATTCAAATTTTCACTAATGCAAAGTGTGTCTCTCTGACCAAGCATTATCTGGACAAGGAACAGCGTAGTTACTGTTCCCGCTATTAAATAAATTCATGACCTCTAATTGCCCTCATCTAACTGAGCTTGAGAGCTCGGGACCAGATTCACGAAGCAGTTACGCAAGCACTTACGAACCTGGGGCCAGATTCACGAAGCAGTTACGCAAGCACTTACGAACCTGGGGGGCCAGATTCAGGAAGCAGTTACGCAAGCACTTACGAACCTGGGGCCAGATTCACGAAGCAGTTACGCAAGCACTTACGAACCTGGGGCCAGATTCACGAAGCAGTTACGCAAGCACTTACGAACCTGGGGCCAGATTCACGAAGCAGTTTCGCAAGCACTTACGAACCTGGGGCTAGATTCACGAAGCAGTTACGCAAGCACTTACGAACCTGGGGCTAGATTCACGAAGCAGTTACGCAAGCACTTACGAACCTGGGGGGCCAGATTCACGAAGCAGTTACGCAAGCACTTACGAACCTGGGGCCAGATTCACGAAGCAGTTTCGCAAGCACTTACGAACCTGGGGCCAGATTCACGAAGCAGTTACGCAAGCACTTACGAACCTGGGGCCAGATTCACGAAGCAGTTACGCAAGCACTTACGAACCTGGGGCCAGATTCACAAAGCAGTTACACAAGCACTTACGAACCTGGGGTCAGATTCACGAAGCAGTTACGCAAGCACTTACGAACCTGGGGCCAGATTCACGAAGCAGTTACGCAAGCACTTACGAACCTGGGGCCAGATTCACGAAGCAGTTACGCAAGCACTTACGAACGTGTACAACTTTCCTCAATCTTTGACGGCTTTGGTTACATTTATTAAACAGTTTACAAGAATGAAAACTTGCCAATCAACTGTTGTTATTGTTATAAACAGCCTCCTGGTGCTTCGGAGCTCATTAACTGTTTAATAATTGTAAACAAAGCCGCCAAAGATTGAGAAAAGATGGACAGGTTCGTAAGTGCTTGCGTGACTGCTTTGTGAATCTGGCCCCAGGTTCGTAAGTGCTTGCGTAACTGCTTCATGAATCTGGCCCCAGGTTCGTAAGTGCTTGCGTAACTGCTTCGTGAATCTGGCCCCAGGTTCGTAAGTGCTTGCGTAACTGCTTCGTGAATCTGGCCCCAGGTTCGTAAGTTCTTGTGTAACTGCTTCGTGAATCTGGCCCCAGGTTCGTAAGTGCTTGTGTAACTGCTTCGTGAATCTGGCCCCAGGTTCGTAAGTGCTTGTGTAACTGCTTCGTGAATCTGGCCCCAGGTTCGTAAGTGCTTGTGTAACTGCTTCGTGAATCTGGCCCATGAAGCTTTAGCTCCTGGGTACAGCCTCTCAGTTCTTGGTCTCACAAGCGGTTGTCTTATTTGTTGTATGGAATTTGGACTCAAGATTTCACTCTTTAATTCGTCCAACCACTTGGGCTGGACGGTAGAGCGACGGTCTCGCTTCATGCAGGTCGGCGTTCAATCCCCACGACCGTCCATAAGTGGTTGGGCACTATTCCTTTCCCTCCGTCCCATCCCTAATCCTGACCGCTTCCCAGTGCTATATAGTCGTAATGGCTTGGCGCTTTCCCCCCTGATAGTTCCCTTCCTTCCTTCCCTCATTCCATTATTTACTAATATGATTCTAAAGACATTTTAATAGCCAATTGGGTCGTTCAGATAAGGTGTTTGACGAGGGAGGGGAGGGAATTATCAGGGGGTCAGGATAAGGATTTGGGATGGGACAAGGGAAAGGAATGGTGCCCAACCACTTGTGGACGGTCGAGGGGATTGAACGCCGACCTGCATGAGGCGAGACCGTCGCTCTACCGTCCAGCCCAAGTGGTTGGGCAATGTTCCACGAGTTATCGTGCTCACCCCCCCCCCCCCCAACACACAAGAATTTTGTATGTGGTGATCATGTCTCCTCTGCTCATAAAGTCTTTTCTTCAGAACTCATGCCTCTCAGCTCTGCAACTTGTCTGATGGCTGTTCTTGATTTCTGCAATCTCATTTGTGTTTGAAAAGATATGTGGTTAAGGCTGCTTCTTCAAATTTCACAATTTGTGTGACAAGATATGAGCTTCATGCTGATGCTTCATTATCCAGAGTTGGTATGATGTACGTGGAATTCAGAGCCCTGAATAAATCATGGCTGTTGTCTGAATCATATTGGTCTATCTTGTATACGATATTGCGTTATATTGTGCGCGTATAGCGTTAATTATCTAGTGCTTATAACTAGTTGCATTCACCTAGTTGTGTTTGCGGTGGTTGAGCTCTGGCTCTTTGGTCCCGCTTCTCAACCGTCAATCAACTGGTGTACAGATTCCTGAGCCTATTGGGCTTTATCATATCTACATTTGAAACTGTGTATGGAGTCAGCCTCCATCACATCACTTCCTAATGCATTCCATTTGTCAACCACTCTGACACTAAAAGGTTCTTTCTAATATCTCTGTGGCTCATTTGGGCACTCAGTTTCCACCTGTGTCCCCTAGTGCGTGTGCCCCTTGTGTTAAATAGCCTGTCTTTATCAACCCTGTCGATTCCCTTGAGGATCTTGAATGTGGTGATCATGTCCCCCCTGTGTGTGTGTGTGTGTGTGTGTGTGTGTGTGTGTGTGTGTGTGTGTGTGTGTGCAGCTCGCCCCCAGAACACCAGCAGAGACATGTAAGCCATCAGGGCCAAAATAAACAGCAGAAGGAAGAGCCTAAGTGGAGGACAACCCACAAATGACCCTCAACATACGAGCCCAACTTCACCTCACGCCTTAATGCCCAACTTGGAGTCATAACTCAAGTCATCCTCGGCTATAATCTCAGTAGGTAAGAGTTCATTTCCTCCCCCTCCTACTCCTCCACGGGGTCCCCCTTGTAGTCTTGAAGTTCCGAACATCTTTGCACTGCATAACGGCGTCTATAACAGGCGCTGGGTGGTGATAGGAGTGGAGGGAAGTATCAGGGGGAAAGGGTAGAGTCATTACGACTATATAGCACTGGGAAGGGGTCAGGATAAGGATTAGGGGACGGGACGGGGGAAGGAATGGTGCCCAACCACTTGCACGGTCGAGGGGATTGAACGCCGACCTGCATGAAGCGAAATCGTCGCTCTACCGTCCAGCCCAAGTAGTTGGACAGGGAATGTTTACTAAGAGTCATACTCCCCATTATTCATCACTAGAAAAGTCCTAGTTTCGTTTAATTAGATTTAGACGGAGGGAAGATGCCGAAAATTTGAATTATTTAAGTTTTAAGTTCGGAAGTAGTGAGCTTCGGTCTTGGAACAAATATGGCGGCTCGACTTGAGAGGCGACGGGGTAGATTCCCGCCAAAATATTCTAGTGGGAGGGCGCCGAGTCTCCCTGGCATTGGGCGGAATGTGATTGGTCGAATGCTGGTAGGTGTGTCCAGTTTGGACGAATCAGGAACACGCGATTTCCATGACGTAGTGCGTGACGTCAGCGCCCAGTAGGCTCTAGGCGGGAATTAAGCTTTCCGCTATCATTGTCTATACTTAAGAACAATGTGATGGGAAAATCTAAAAGCCTAATGAGGTCTGATAATATTTATCGAGCCAGTGTTGCCATATTGTTATTCGGTTCCACGGCGGAGTGTTGCCACATATTACCAGTCAATCTATTTTTTTCTGCCCTATAGGCCTATGCATCATTATTTACGGTAAATGTTTATATATTTTTATATATTGGTTTTGATTTATTCCCATTTTCACTCATTGTTTGACTGAGGGTAATGAAGGCAGAACTTATAGAAAGGTAAGATAATTATCATTATAGTGAGTTCATTAAGGTGGGAACCAGTACATCCATCCACTTAAACCATTAGGAATCGAACTCCAACCTAACAAGAAGCGAGACCATTGCTGTACCAACCAATCTATAAGAGGGATGGACGATGATGCATCTAAGGTAGAACCGAACACGTGATATGTAAGTCCCGCATTGGTTAATTTATCAAAAGGTCGGGGTCGGAACGGTCACACAATCTTGTGTGTCGGGTTGTCGGGTTGTCGGGGTGTCGGCCTAGCCTGACCTTCATAGCGGTGAATTAAGCACAAGAACCCTGTCGACGCTTCGCTCAAAGGAGGTTCGACATCTGTTCATCGCTGGTGTTTTTATGGATAGAAATATGTGTGTGTGTGTGTTTTACAATTTGTGACTGTCGAATCGAGCTATTTAGCTCTTGGACCCCGCCTTTCTAACCAATCTATTTGTAGTAGCTGTCTAACTGCCAGGAAGCAACCCGTAGTAACTGCCTAACTCCAAGTACCTATTTCATAAAACGATATTATCTAGAATCCGATTCAGGCTGACATATATTTTTTTAATTTACTCTGATACTACAACTTTCTATTTTATCCGAATGCCATGGCTTGGTCCGCACACTCTACGCCGAGTGTGTGTATGTGAATTTTAGAACACAACGTCAGAAATGTCACCTTTGGAAAGGTTGAAGATCGTAATTAAACTTCGAACGACGCTGGGACCTCCGAATTATTTGGCAGATCTCTCCTATTTCTCTGGCTTGTCGTTCAAGGCTTCTATACAATTATCTATACAGATATTTTACGTGTGGTACGTCATACCGTTTGGGTAAATATGACGATATATTATAATCATTCTGTACATTCCAGTGGAAATTTTTATTTTGTGGGGGACGAGGCTGCTTTGAAGCCTGCTGGTGTTATTTGATTAAAAAAGAAACATGTTAAAAATAGTCCTCAAGAATTGACACAGGGAGAAAAGCCTAAAAAAAATGGCAATTTAAATAATGTTAAAAATAATTTGAGATGTTTTGATTTTTTGTTTAATATCCCAGTATTGTTTACTTTGTTTTGTTTTAAACTTGATAAACTCGTTTCTTAGAGCTATTCAAGACTGGGTAAAAAAAACATTATATATTAGCACTTGCTATCGCTGTTTTAAAATGTAGCCTCGCCCTTTTCAAAAGTTATTTATGCCCACTTAATGAGATATTAGACAGGCCAAAGAATGCTTATAATTATAAAAGAAAGTGTGAGAAGCACGACTTTTGAGGTTAATTTAGTCCTCAAGAATTGACACAGGGAGAAAAGCCTAAAAAAAATGGCAATTTTTGAGGAAGATTTCGATTTTTTTCTGTTTGGCGGATGTGGAATTTCAAAGTCATATTCCATACTTTCTTGGGAGCTGATAGAGGCTACCTTACCTTGAGGTTACCTTGAGGTGCTTCCGGGGCTTAGTGTCCCCGCGGCCCGGTCGTCGACCAGGCCTCCTGGTTGCTGGACTGATCAACCAGGCTGTTAGACGCGGCTGCTCGCAGCCTGACGTATGAATCACAGCCTGGTTGATCAGGTATCCTTTGGAGGTGCTTATCCAGTTCTCTCTTGGAGGATAGGCTACTGAGGATAGTGTCATGCTCCCTAATCATCATTATCGCTTTCATCATATCATTATCATCAACCTCCTCCCAATTATCATCAAAACTCTTCCTCTCATAGCAAGAGCTTGTTGCGAATGCTATTTAATTTCGGTTCGGGCGACAGTGACAAATTCAATCATTTACGTATTTCCGATAAAATGTTTAGTGATCATTGAGGCTCATTATCGCTAACAATCGCTTGTTTCTCTGGCCTTAAATGGGGGGGGGGGGTTTAAGTGGGTAGTTTTGATGAATTGTTTCTGTTAAGTCATCAGTCTCCCTAGGAGCTTTTATTTATTTCTTAATCTTTCTGTGGGTACTTTTATATAATTGATAATCTTTCTGTAGTACTTTTATTTAATTGATAATCTTTCTGTGGTACTTTTATATAATTGATAATCTTTCTGTGGTACTTTTATATAATTGATAATCTTTCTGTGGTACTTTTATATAATTGATAATCTTTCTGTGGGTACTTTTATATAATTGATAATCTTTCTGTGGTACTTTTATATAATTGATAATCTTTCTGTGGTACTTTTATATAATTGATAATCTTTCTGTGGTACTTTTATATATTTGATAATCTTTCTGTGGGTACTTTTATATAATTGATAATCTTTCTGTGGGTACTTTTATATAATTGATAATCTTTCTGTGGGTACTTTTATATATTTGATAATCTTTCTGTGGTACTTTTATATAATTGATAATCTTTCTGTGGTACTTTTATATATTAGATAATCTTTCTGTGGTACTTTTATTTATTTGTTTTTATTTTTTGGCTTTTTTTATTTATTATTATTTTGTGGTTTTGTATTTATTTGTTAATCTTTTGTTGTATTTTATTTCTTAATTTTATTAGTTCTTTTATTTTTTAATCTTTTTTTTGGCATTTTATTAATTGTTGCCCTTTTGTGGTCTTTTTTGTTAATGGTTTATGGATATTTTAAGAAATTAAATTTTTTTAATATGTTCATTTTAATTATATGTTTCTCTTTGGTTTGATTTTATGCTCTTATTAATTGGATGAAATTATGATATCTTTTCCATGCCAAAAAGGTTCGATTTATTATCAGTTGTTATCGCTTTTGTATCTTCATTTCCTGTTTATCAAATTTACAGTGGAATTTCCTTTGAGGTTCTTTGGCTGTTTAATCGTTATCTTGTGGTAACCTTCAGGTGGTTCCGAGAATCAATGTCACTGCGGCCCAGTCTCTATCCAGGTCCCCTGTTTGTAAATGTAAATTTTGTAAATTTGTGTATTTTTTTATGATGCCTAATTATTCCTGTGATGATAACTTGATGAGTTGATGGTATTTTCGACATCTTATTAATATATCATTAATGTTTTATAAGTGTTTAAAAGGAGCCATGTGTATTATACATGTTCTGAGGATTAAACCTGGACTTACTGAAGTAGTTAACCTAGGATTAATTACCCGAATGGGATTACCCGAATGCACTTGGGCAAGGGGTTGGATAGGAGCTCATAAAGGCTCTTTGATCCCATGGTTTTGTAGGGTGGTGATACAGTGGTATGGCACTCGGCTTTGCATTACCCGGACGGAGGTTCGAATCCCAGCAATCGTATTTTGAAGTATATAGACATACACACACACACACACACACACACACACACACACACACACACACACACACACACTGCTGTACTTACCTAATTGTACTTACCCACAATTAGGTAAGTACAATTAGGTAAGTACACACACACACACACACAGGGGCCTCGTAGCCTGGTGGATAGCGCGCAGGACTCGTAATTTTGTGGCGCGGGTTCGATTCCCGCACCAGGCAGAAACAAATGGGCAAAGTTTTTTTTCACCCTGAATGCCCCTGTTGCCTAGCAGTAAATAGGTACCTGAAAGTTAGTCAGCTGTCACGGGCAACAGTTGATTGGCAGTTCAGAGGCGGGCCGAAAGAGCAAAGCTCAACCCCCGCTAAACACAACTAGGTGAATATATATATATATATATATATATATATATATATATATATATATATATATATATATATAATATAATATATATATATATATATATATATATATATATATATATATATATATATATATATATACAATCTTTGGACAACACCCACCAGTGGGACTCGAACCCAGAAAGCACAACTACCTTCCAGTAGCTGGCATAACTAGTATGCTTTAACCCACTACGCCATCACTACGTCTGATGGCGTAGTGGGTTAAAGCATACTAGTTATGCCAGCTACTGGAAGGTAGTTGTGCTTTCTGGGTTCGAGTCCCACTGGTGGGTGTTGTCCAAAGATTGTTTATCTTCACTTGTGGTTTATGCAAGTATAGGCTTATATATATATATATATATATATATATATATATATATATATATATATATATATATATATATATATAGTTTCCCTCTCCAGTTTCTCCCAAATGCCAGCTGTAAGAGTCATATCAGTTTACCTGCAGGTTCTCTGAGGTGCAGGGAATCTTTGGAGGTATGAGGCTACCAGAATGGTTGCTTATTTCGGGAGAAATTTGCATTTGTAAAGTTGCAAGGGAAGTGGAAAAGTCGCGCCCTGAGTACAACAAAATGGCGCCCTCTGGCCTGCAAATCCACCATTTTGTGTACGGCGCCCCGTCGGTCGGTGATTGGCTGGCTGAGGTCACATGACTTCGTTGACCAATCAGAGCCCGCGCCTGGCTCTGTGACGTCACCGAGAGACCTGGCCTGGCGCTCTAGGTGCTCAGTGATACTTGGTGCTTCGTTGAGAGCGGACGTGCGCCGATTCGCGATAGATTTTAATGATTCAGGAACGCTGAGGAACGACGCGAGGAACGGAGTACCCAAGGAACGGCGACTGGGGCCCTAGGCGTTTGAGGACAAGATATGTTAAGGTAGATCAATTATCCCTCCCATATTTCCCTTGGTTGTTAGGTAAGATAGGCCTATTATTATGCTTAGGCATTTATTAAGAGTGTATATAAGTCATAGGAGTAGATTAGGCTGTGGGACAGCACGTATATGTTATTATATTATGATTATACATATATACATGATTATACATATATACATGATTATACATATATACATGATTATACATATACATGATTATACTGTACTGTTACTGGCATGGCATAGAGAGAGACCCTCAGTTGGCAACATGACTGTACATTTGAATTCTAGTACTGGAATCACATACTGCAGGATTGAGCTTAGTACTGTGGGCTGGGCCTTCTCCTCTCACCCCTTGGATCCATGGTCAAGTGGTGACCGGTCTTGAGGCATGACTAGGAGAGCTTCGCATTTGTGTTCCTCACGTGTGCCCCAAAGAATGAGGTGATTTGATAAAATGCTATGCCTAAGATTACCATCCGAGTGCCGGCGGGGAAGTGGTTCAAATAGCTTCGGCTATCACTTCCTTATGTCCGGTCGTGATGGTCAAGTGGATTAAGGCGTCCTGTAGATACCAGTTGCGTTGCTCCTGGGAGTATGGGTTCGATGTCGTTGCGTTGCTATTGGGAGTATGGGTTCGAGTCACTTCTGGGGTGTGAGTTTTCAGTCGCATATAGTCCTGGGGACCATTCAGGCTTGTTTGCATATATATATATATATATATATATATATATATATATATATATATATATATATATATATATATATATATATATATATATATATATGACTTCTCGTGGACCTAAGCGATAAAATAGATTGTGCCAGTTACATTAACATAGCCCAATTAAATGCCTATATATTCTCTCTCCATCACCCAACTGATAACCTGCACCTTTCTGCAATGGCACTTTGCAAAACAAAGCCAGCACCTTTGTGTAGTTGAATGGTGATTTGTCAATTATTGATTATGTGTATATAATAGCAATAATAGGCGTTTTCCCTCTTAATTTTTTTGGGGGGCATGGACGGAAGCTTTTGGGGAGGGTCGTCATTACCTATCACAGAGTGCAAGCGGGTATCGAGTGTGGGTAGCAGGCTTCCAGCAGGTGTGTTGATTGTGTTAGCACGTCGTGGCTGGGTCGGTATAGTGTTTGGGGAAGCCAGAGGCGGGAGTTCGAGTCCATCGTAGTGCTGTAACTAGATTGTATCATTTAAGGGATCCAGGGAGCCTGAGAGTATGTAAGTATATATCACATGTCGGTTGATAAATGTCAGTATGTAGCATGTGTCGTTAAAATGGCAGTGTATGTATTATGTGTCAAAGGAAACTCTTTATAATTTAATGAAACACATGAGAAAATATATGTCAATTTTCACGAAGATTCACGAAGCAGTCACGCAAGTACTTACGAACCTGGGGCCAGATTCACGAAGCAGTTACGCAAGCACTTACGAACCTGTCCATCTTTTCTCAATCTTTGGCGGCTTTGTTTACAATTATTAAACAGTTAATGAGCTCCGAAGCACCAGGAGGCTGTTTATAACAATAACAACAGTTGATTGGCAAGTTTTCATGCTTGTAAACTGTTTAATAAATGTAACCAAAGTCGTCAAAGATTGAGGAAAGATGTACACGTTCGTAAGTGCTTGCGTAACTGCTTCGTGAATCTGGCCCCAGGTTCGTAAGTGCTTGCGTAACTGCTTCGTGAATCTGGCCCCAGATAGACTTTTAAAAGGGACGAAAGATTGACAGATGCAGTTTAATGCTGTAAAAATATACGGTTCTGAACGGGGGAAAATGTCGAAATTGCCGAATCTGAATGCAGATAACATCTGAAAGTCGTGATTAAAAGTGATTTTTAAGTCGATAAAATCATTGCATAAATTGCATGGAATAGGGCAAATAGAATACTAGAATTGATTTATAAAAATGCAAACAATTAGAATTCTCTTTAAGTCCACTGCGGGCTCACCATAGCCCGTGCTACTTGGAACTTTGTGTTCCAAGTAGCGAATCTTAAACAACAACAACATTTAGAGTTCTTAAACGAACTGATATACATTTGTGTATATATATATATATATATATATATATATATATATATATATATATATATATATATATATATATATATCGAACTTCAACGTATATAGTCGAGAATGACAAAATAAATATCTAGAATAAGAGAAAAGGACATTAGAAAAGTTTCTTTACATTGGAATGTAAACATAGAATTTAGAATTTGAAAATTTAAATCTGAATTTAGAATTTGAAAGTAGAAAGGGGAAGAGCTTGCGCAGATGTGAGTGGAGCATTCAAATAGATGAAAAGGTATAAGGAATGGGGTATTACTAAGGTGTTAAATAAGTCAACACGCGATAGATTTTGAAATAGATCAAATTGGGTGAGCCTATTAGCCCTTACGAGAGTTATTGGGCTTGTATGGGCTAATTATAGGCAGTTCAACTGTTTTCTTATGTTATTACAACCACCCAATCCACCAATCACAACCACACACTCCAATCACAACTACCCAGTCCACCAATCACAATCACCCAGTCCACCAATCAACCACCCACTCCACCAATCACAACCACCCACTCCACCAATCAACCACCTACTCCAATCACAACCACCACACCACCAATCACAACCACCCACTCCACCCTATTAAGCCACTGTAATCACCATATTTAACTATACACTAATTCCTAACTATTTTAAATGCACAATTAAAATAATATTTCAACAATGTTTACATTCAAACTTATATTTTTTTGAATAATAAACGTCAAAATATGTTTTAAATGTCACTAAGATATCAATATATATGTATTACGTGACTGTGTATATGTAGAAGGGAAGGGAGCTATCAGGGGGGGAAAGCGCCAAGCCATTACGACTATATAGCACTGGGAAAGGGGTCAGGATATGGAATGGGACAGGGGGGGGGGGGGAAGGATTGGTGCCCAATCAGTTATGGACGGTCGAGGGATTGAACGCCGACCTGCATGAAGCCAAACCTTCGCTCAACCTTCCGTGTGTGTATGTAGAAGCATAGAATGAGGATTATATATATATATTGAAACGAATTCAAGATTCGTTTCAATGGGTTGGTGCTTCGAGGTTAAACTATCCAACTGCTTGTTCGTGTGTGCTGGCTGGCTGGAGTCTTGTGTGTCTCTTGGTCGAGTTAAGACCCAGGGTTACCAACCCTCTGGAGGGTTAATCAAGATGTTGTAGCGATTTGTTGTAGTTAATTATTAATTATCTATGGTTATTAAAGTGAAATTTCTGGGTTTGTTTGCCAATTAGTACAGGTCAGGAGGTGATTAGTTTGTTAAGTGTACTTAGTGAGGTGTATTGAGTCTTGTGCCCAGTTGGTAATGCCCAAATGGTTACCACAGAGGCCTGGTGTCCTCTCCTCTCTACTAGTGTGGGGTTGAGCAGTGTGGCGTCAGGGCGTACCCTCGTTCGATCCCCGAGGAACACTTAGATAAATCCTCCCACAATGACGTGGTGTATGGTGAGAATTTGGAGTTATTTATGCATGAACATTTTATGGTTATTGCATCAGTTTATGGCATTATGTTGACGTGTTGATTTCTGATGTTGCAAGTGGCTTTATCTTAGTCCAGGAGACTAATTAGAGATTAAGATTAAGGAGAGATTAAGCACTTCTCAAGATATTTAGGAGTTGAACAAATCCACGAGGGCCGTAACGAGGATTCGAACCTGCGTCCGGGAGCATCCCAGACACTGCCTTAATCGACTGAGCTATTTTATTTTCTATTCGACTATTTATTTTATTTCATATTTAGGAGTTTATGAAAACAATTCAGTGCTTACTGGCTGTGAATTCTGGGCCTATCATTGGAGAATTTAGATTTTGAGTGAGATCGAGTGACTTATTCTTATCTGTTCACTTTGATATTGATTGTCTAAAGTGATTGCATAATCTTGATGAAATTTGCATTGATTCCGGTTAAAGTCTCTTAACTGCATCTTATCTACGGTCTAGTGTTCCCAATGTTAGTAAATTGGTATGTACCTGTACTTAAGCAGGTAATCACTTGCTTAAGTGATTACCTTACCTGCTGATTATCACCTGCTTAAGGTGATTAACTTACCTGCTGATTATCACCTGCTTAAGGTGATTAACTTAGCAGCTTCTAACTGGAGTTTGGAGTACCGATGATTAGTCAGTTTTATGTAACTTGTAGATATGTAAATTAGGTAATGTGGAGCCGGTCGGGACGGGAGCCGGTCGGCCGAGCGGACAGCACGCGGGACTTGTGATCCTGTGGTCCTGGGTTCGATCCCAGGCGCCGGCGAGAAACAATGGGCAGAGTTTCTTTCACCCTATGCCCCTGTTACCTAGCAGTAAAATAGGTACCTGGGTGTTAGTCAGCTGTCACGGGCTGCTTCCTGGGGGTGGAGGCCTGGTCGAGGACCGAGCCGCGGGGACACTAGAGCCCCGAAATCATCTCAAGATAACCTCAAGATGTTTACTATTGATTTTCACCAAACTGGTGGTTCGTTTTCCGTAGACTTTTTGTAATTTGATACACAACCTCCAAATATTCCCAGTCTATATACAAACATTAACAAATATATTAATACAGTTTTAACATACAGTTTTATGAATAAAACTAACGATAACCGTTATATAACACATTTCATAAATTATATTTAATTTTCATTTACAAAAAAAAATATTATACTTTCCATTTACTTTCAATCACGTAAAGGGAACTATTTAGAATTTGAAAAGTATTAGGAAATCTCAAAGTCCCATTCTAAATTGGCTATCTTGTGTCCGCAGGTACGTTGAGGATATCCGAACTACCAAACAGCGAACTGCACATAAGGTAAGGTGATTAAGTCCGCTAATTATAGTCTTGAAGTGTTTTGAAAAGGTGATCGAATGGTTTGTTCTGAGGGTGAAGACCACTACGCTACGGGGAGAGAGGCGATTTGTACAGGAAGAGGAAAGAGTACAGTTTTGACCCCTTTTTGGTCTGTGACGGGAAATAGGGATGTGACGGGAAATAGGGATGTGACGGGAAGTAGGGATGTGACAGGAAAATAGGGATGTGACAGGGATTATAGGGATGTGACAGAGAAATAGGGATGTGATGGAGAAATAGGGATGTGACAGGAAAATAGGGATGTAACAGGGAAATAGGGATGTGACAGGAAAATAGGGATGTGACATGGGAAAATAGGGATGTGACAGGAAATAGAGATGTGACAGGAAATAGGGATGTGACAGAGAAATAGGGATGTGACAGGAAATAGAGGATGTGACAGGGAAATAGGGATGTGACAGAGAAATAGGGATGTGACAGGAAATAGAGATGTGACAGGGATATGACATGATCCCATGGTTCCCCGGTAATCCCAATTATCCCCATTGGTAATTGGGACCAACTTGTCAGCTGCCTGAACCCATTGGGCAATAATCTTTAATTAAGATAGAAGCGATGCATTAATTGCCACGTCCCCATTGGCCAGCGACTGGCCAACCTCAAGATGCGACCCACAACAGCTCTGTGACTCCCGAGTACCTATTTTAGTATTTAGAAGAGAAGCATCAGGGGAAAGTAAACACTGCCCAAACGCTTCTTGTCCTGACGTGAGAGGGGGAATCGAACCTGCGGGACTGTCAATTTTCAACCTGTCCACGTAATAGAACGTCGCGTTTATGACGTATTTGGATGGCTTACGAAAGTGACGTACTGTCCCGTTTTCTATTATAGGTCTTCTGGTAGGTTAGGACAAAGGAGGGCACTGTAGTACGTCAGTTTCTGGACGTTAGGGATACAGTAGGAGGACACGCTGTATCCTTCATCCTCGTCTGAAATAAATTTTGTATCGTTTATGCATAATTTTTTTGCCTCTGCAAATATGCTGTAGGTCCAGTGATTTTGTTTGTTGGCGGAAATGTTGTTCGTTCGCCCTGTCTGTAGCCTCTACCGTGGCCCGTTCGTGTCCCCCTCTCAATCCCTCCGCCCCATCAGATTATGCACGCGTAATAATGGATTTTATTTGCTGTTTTGGGAGCTTTTATAATGTTGACAAAATTTATAAAAATGGGTTGGTGGTTGAGGCATTTTATAACCGTGGAAATATGTAAATATATATATATATATATATATATATATATATATATATATATATATATATATATATATATATATATATATATATATATATATATGGGTGGTAAATAATTTATATAAAATCTTTCATCCTATTCCCCCTTCTCTCTGTCTGTCTCTCTCTCTCTCTCTTCTCTCTCTCTCTCTCTCTCTCTCTTCTCTCTTCTCTCTTCTCTCTCTCTCTCTCTCTCTCTCTCTCTCTCTCTCTCTCTCTCTCTCTCTCTCTCTCTCTCTCTCTCTCTCTCTCTCTCTCTCTGTCTCTTCTTCTCTCTCTCTCTCTCTCTCTCTCTCTCTCTCTCTCTCTCTCTCTCTCTCTCTCTCTCTCTCTCTCTCTCTCTTTATATATATATATATATATATATATATATATATATATATATATATATATATATATATATATATATATATATATATATATATATACAGTTTTGCATTATTGTTATCTGATCAAAATTTCACTTTCATTCCAACTCGATAAAAGTTCAGTCCGCGAGATAGGAACACAAATATGAGAGGACTAATTCAAGCCTTGTTCAGTGGTGTTGTGTGTCGAGTGTCAGAGCTGGTTTGGCACTGATGGGGGGGGGGGGAGGGGGGAAGGGGAGTAGTTTGAGGGGGAGTAGTTTGAGTAGTTTACCCTATTCACCTAGCAGTAAATTAGGTACCTGGGAGTTAGACAGCTGCTACGGGCTGCTTCCTGGGGGTGTGTAACAAAAATGAGGCCTGGTCGAGGACCGGGCCCCGGGGGCGCTAAGCCCCGAAATCATCTCAAGATAAACTCAAGATAACCTCAAGATAACCTATCCAAAAATCATACTGAATTCATCCCCCTTTCAAACGATGAAATAACACCAGCCACCTATCCTTGCAAAGACCTCTATCCCTAGTACTATCCTACACATGCATTCCCTCCTATCCAGAACCATGCCTCTGATAAGAGGCACTCAAACTAAACCTGGATTGTACCTGGATGGGGCTCTGGGGTGTTCCTCTACTCTCCTAGGGATTAGAAGAGGGCTGGCTGATGACTGAGGGCTAACTTTTGAGTGCTGACTTCTGAGGGCTGACTTCTGAGGGCTGTCTTTTGAGGGCTGACTTTGAGGGCTGACTTCTGAGGGCTGACTTCTGAGGGCTGACTATTGAGGGCTGACTTCTGAGGGCTGACTTCTGAGGGCTGACTTCTGAGGGCTGACTATTGAGGGCTGACTTTTGAGAGCTTGTTTCTGACTTGAGGGCTGACTTTTGAGGGCTTGTTTCTAACTCAGGGCTGATTCTGAGAGTTTGATTCACCAGGCTGTTGCTTGGAGCGGCCCGCAGGCCCACTTCAAGGGTTTCACTAGTACAGTCGGATTCATTCTCGACGCACAATCGAGGACATCACTCAGGTTTCGTAGTCCTAAGGGTCCGAGTTCGATCCCCGGCGGAAGCGGAAACAAATAAGCAGAGTTTCTTTCACCCTGATGCTCCCCCCCTGTTCACCTAGCAGTAAATAGGTACCTGGGAGTTAGTCAGCTGCTACGGGCTGCTTCCTGGGGATGTGTGTGTGTGTGTGAAAATTAGGATTAAAGTCCTGCCCAAAACGCTATGCCTGCTAGTGGCTGTACAAGAATGTAAGAACTCTTGTATATATATATATATATATATATATATATATATATATATATATATATATATATATATATATATATATATATATATATATATATATATATGTGTGTGTGTGTGTGTGTGTATATCACGAAAATAAACACGTGATTAAAAATGTGACAATGTCAGACCACGGAGGAAAAATGAAACAGGAATTTCCTTAAGTACTTTCGTATATTAATACATCTTCAGAAGGAGTTAACTCCTTCTGAAGATGTAGTTAATATACGAAAGTACTTAAGGAAATTCCTGTTTCATTTTTCCTCCGTGGTCTGACATTGTCATATATATATATATATATATATATATATATATATATATATATATATATATATATATATATATATATATATATATATATATATATATATATAAATCTACTTAGGAAGCCTGTAAATCTTTCAACAATCATTGAGGGATTGTTTTCATTAAACAATTGTAGCAAGGAAGCACCACGAGGCTGTCTAAAACAACAATACCCTTGGATTGTGATGGTTCGAGGGTCGTAAATTGTTTAATTAAAGTAAACCAATTCTCCACGATTCTATGAAGGATGTAGAGCTTTCGTAAATGGGTACATAAATCCTTGATGAATTCTGGTCTCTGTGTCACTAACCAGCATTCCTGATAAGGTATCTTATCTTGAGGTTATCTTGAGGTGATTTCGGGGCTTTAGTGTCCCCGCGGCCCGGTCCTCGACCAGGCCTCCACCCCCAGGAAGCAGCCCGTGACAGCTGACTAACACCCAGGTACCTATTTTACTGCTAGGTAACAGGGGCATAGAGTGAAAGAAACTCTGCCCATTGTTTCTCGTCCGGCGCCCGGGATCGAACCCAGGACCACAGGATTACAAGTCCAGCGTGCTGTCCGCTCGGCCGACCGGCTCCCTGAGAGAGGTACCAGAGGTACCAGAGAGACTCACCAGAAGACTAGTGTGAAGAATTAACCAAACTTGTAATTTGTCTCTCAACACCAAGATGAAGAGGGAGGTCATGCCTAACAAACCTATTAGAGTTCTGTGTCAAAATAACCATGGCGAAGCTGGAAATAAAGATGGCTGAAGTGAGTGACTATTAGGGACATGTGGGGTACCACAGATAGTCTATTGCTCTGCTGTGGTGCAGTCCAATCTATCTTGGATACATGGGTACTATCCAATCTTTTTTTCAAACCGGTTACCGTTTTATTTCAACGGTAATTGGTAAACCATTCTACTCACTTATAAGTGAGTAGAATGGTGAGTAGAATGGTGAGTAGAATGGTCGTCTCTCAATTTCCTCCCTGTCCCCATCCGCCTCACAGCACTCTCTCGACGACGCACCCAGCCCTCAGTGGGTCGTCTCTCCGTTTCCTGCCTGCCCTCAGCAATTCATCACTTAATAAGTGGCCTTTCAGGCATGCTTGAAAGCAAAAGTGGACTAATGTAGAAAAGTGCTTCAAGAGAGTACCTCTCGGTTAGGAAACAAAGGGTATTGACGAAAGATGAGAAGTTACTGTAGCGAGGTAGCACAAGTCGCCAGGATCAAGACGGTCTTCAGAGATGACCAGATAGATGGTTGCTAGATTTCAACCCTGATAAGTGTAAATGAGGATAGTAACAGAAGCTGTTTACCTCTCCCAGGTGAGTCCAGTGGGAGAGAGAGAGGGAGGGAAGGCCAGGTGAACACCGTGGGAGAGAGGGGAATAGGGCCGTCAAGGGCTGTTCAACACAGCCCTCAAGCGGCGGCTTGATATTGCGTCTTCAATTTAATTTAAGGTCAAATTTTCCGCCCCTTGAGGTTCGAAGTCAGATCAAACACTATTCAATATTCTCCTCTACAACGTCACTTTCTCGTCCTACTTTCCCCTTTGTTCTTTTCTCTCCCTCGTCACTACTTTCTCTAGTCCTGTTTTCTTATTCATATTTTCCTTTACTTCCCATTCGTGTCTCATAGGGTCTTCCGGCATCTTTATGTTAATCTGCTCATTTCACCTCTTCTTCTTTATTAGCTTTTGTTTCTGCTCTCTTCGCCTTTTCTTCCTCTCTCTCTCTCTCTCTCTCTCTCTATCTCTCTCTCTCTCTCTCTCTCTCTCTCTCTCTCTCTCTCTCTCTCTCTCTCTCTCTCTCTCTCTCTCTCTCTCTCTCTCTCTCTCTCTCTCTCTCTCTCTCTCTCTCTCTCTCTCTCTCTCTCTCTCTCTCTCTCTCTCTCTCTCTCTCTCTCTCTCTCTCTCTCTCTCTCTCTCTCTCTCTCTCTCTCTCTCTCTCTTCTCTCTCTCTCTCTCTCTCTCTCTCTCTCTCTCTCTCTCTCTCTCTTCACTACCAAACCCGGTGCATACATGGAGAGGGTTCTGTGAGTTCTTCTATTCCCACTTTCTCCTCTCATGACGTACTGTCTCATTTCTCACAGAAATATTCTTTTCCCATAATCTATCGTCTTTATCTTATCTACTCTTACATTCTTTATGGCCTTATCAGTATTCTCATCATCTCCTCTTGACACTTATCGGTATCTTCCTATTTCTTCCTGGTTTGTTTCCCAATTACTATATCTTCTTCTTGTTCCAATTCATTGATTTTTCACCCATTTCCCTTTCAATATTCTGTATATTCCCTGCCCGTCATCCCTAAGTGACGGGGAAGTTTTTGGATCAAGAAAGCTGTTCGGTCTGGCAAACTGTCTTCGATGACTTCAAGATAATTCCCTCCCTCCTTATTTCCCGCCATTGTGAAGTTGCAAGATGAAATGCAAGATTGAACCAGTGAAGAGCAGAGGTGCCATAGGCACAATCAGAGAACACTGTATAAACATCAGAGGTCCGCGGTTGTTCAACGTCCTCCCAGCGAGCATAAGAAATATTGCCGGAACAACCGTGGACATCTTCAAGAGGAAACTAGATAGTTTTCTAAGAGAAGTTCCAGATCAGCCGGTTTGTGGCGGGTATATGGGCCTGCGGGCCGCTCCAAGCAACAGCCTGGTGGACCAAACTCTCACAAGTCAAGCCTGGCCTTGGGCCGGGCTTTGAGGAGTAGAAGAACTCCCAGAACCCCATCAACCAGGTATATGTGGGCCTGCGGGCCGCTCCAAGCAACAGCCTGGTGGACCAAACTCTCACAAGTCAAGCCTGGCCTCGGGCCGGGCTTGGGCAGTAGAAGAACTCCCAGAACCCCATCAAGCAGGTATATGTGGGCCTGCGGGCCGCTCCAAGCAACAGCCTGGTGGACCAAACTCTCACAAGTCAAGCCTGGCCTCGGGCCGGGCTTGGGGAGTAGAAGAACTCCCAGAACCCCATCAAGCAGGTATATGTGGGCCTGCGGGCCGCTCCAAGCAACAGCCTGGTGGACCAAACTCTCACAAGTCAAGCCTGGCCTCGGGCCGGGCTTGGGGAGTAGAAGAACTCCCAGAACCCCATCAAGCAGGTATATGTGGGCCTGCGGGCCGCTCCAAGCAACAGCCATGGTGGACCAAACTCTCACAAGTCAAGCCTGGCCTCGGGCCGGGCTTGGGCAGTAGAAGAACTCCCAGAACCCCATCAAGCAGGTATATGTGGGCCTGCGGGCCGCTCCAAGCAACAGCCTGGTGGACCAAACTCTCACAAGTCAGGCTTGGGGAGTAGAAGAACTCTCAGAACCCCATCAACCAGGTATCAAGCAAGTTAAGTCAACCCATTGCCAAGGGCCCTATGGTAGAAGGTAACTAATAGAAATAGCTGTCTCTCTCTTAACTCTATAGATTCGAAATCCCATCGTTAAGCATAACTAATAGAGCCTACGACAAGCTCTATGAGAGCTCTTAAGGTGGAGGTTTAAGCTGACACTCAAGGGCTTTGTATCGTCAGTCTCACTCGAGCGTACGAAAATCAGGTGGCCCTTGTCTGGAGTAGAAAGTCAGACTTCGGCCTCTCCAAGAAGGCTTTCCAAGTTATACCTCCAAGTGGAACTTCGAGTCCATTGCAAGGAATCGCAATTGATACAGCTGCCTCTGGGTTGCAAGATCAACTACAAAATTGACTTTGAAGCACTTGTTTGCAGTGACCTATTATCTTCAACAGTTTGCAATATTGTACAACATTCAGATATAAGAACCTCCTATTGCACACTGTGGCTCCAGCAAGGCCTCAAATGGGCCTATCTGTTTGGTTTGTTTACAATTATTAAACAGTTAATGAGCTCCGAAGCACCAGGAGGCTGTTTATAACAATAACAACAGTTGATTGGCAAGTTTTCATGCTTGTAAACTGTTTAATAATTGTAAACAAAGCCGCCAAAGATTGAGAAAAGATGGACAGGTTCGTAAGTGCTTGCGTGACTGCTTCGTGAATCTGGTCCCCAGGTTCGTAAGTGCTTGAGTAACTGCTTCGTAAATCTGGCCCCAGGTTCGTAAGTACTTGCGTAACTGCTTCGGGAATCTGGCCCCCACGTTCGTAAGTGCTTGAGTAACTGCTTCGTAAATCTGGCCCCAGGTTCATAAGTACTTGCGCAACTGCTTGTGAATCTGGTCCTAGGTTCGTAAGTGCTTGCGCAACTGCTTCGTGAATCTGGCCTCCAGGTTCGTAAGTACTCGCGCAACTGCTTCGTGAATCTGGCCTCCAGGTTCTTAAGTACTCGCGCAACTGCTTCGTGAATCTGGCCCCTTTATTATTATTAACATCTTTATTGACAAAATTAATTACAATTTTGCCTAATCTGAGGATTTTGATAGTCTTATTAAAGTGAGGATAATGCTGGTATTCACTGTCACGCAGGACAGAGGGGTCATACACAAGACAATAGGTCTAAACTGTAGGCTGAAGCACATATATATCATGGTTACAATCATTGTTTTAATGTGTGGATATGTGAAAACAACTGGCCCCTGATTCTTTAGCAGAGTTAAGAGTTTACTGGGAGGTGGAGAGGCGGAGTCTGGCCTGATGTTACTGCATTTGGCTGGCCACTTTGCGGGATTCGAACCCAATTTTGTCCAATAAGCGTGAACGGTGCCAGAAAGAAATCCGTGGAGTTTGGGATTGGGAAAATCCGTGGGAAAACCTGGGATTGATTTCTAGGTCTCCTGAGGGAGAAAGTATTCAGTATTCCTCATTCTTTCAGTGAAAACTTGAGACACACACACACACGTATCCATATGTATATTTCTATGTGCATATGTATATTATCGCAAGAATACTTCTTACATTTTTAAAAGCAATTTTACATGCTCAGATCGTGCTTATTTTCATTTTTGGGTGAGATGACAGGGAATAAATCAATGGGAAAAGACAGAACACGAAATAATGGGTATGTACAATGGGTCTATAACAATGGGTATACATTTATCTTCTTGCTACTGTGCTGGTTCGGGGTCTTGAAGTGGGTAGAATGTAATTATATGTGTTAATTGGCTGTTGAATGCTGGTTTTGACTTATTGATGTGTAGTGCCTCGCTAATGTCGAGTCTCCTGTTATCGTTGTATCTATCGATAATTTCTGTGAAAGAGCCCAGTAGGCTCAGGAACCTGTACACCTGTTGATTGACGGTTGAGAGGCGGGACCAAAGAGCCACAATACAGCCCACAGGATGTGTATGGGGTGCATAATTAATGAATCAAACCAGCAGGGAGTCGTTAGTGTCAGCTCCTTAAGATCACGTAATCACCAAACTACAGGCAAGGTAGTTATGCCCAGTACGAAGTGATTACGCCTTTGGCTAATTATGCTTTTGTTCAATGACTTTGTTATGAATGATGATAATTGCCGTTATAGGGGGGACAGGGAGGCTGTGTGTATAGGCCTATAGAGTGGAAGCCTATGGTTTAGGCTTATTTCGAGATCCTACCCAAGACTGAGCTTCCCACAAGATGCATGCCACAACAGTTGCCTATCTCCCGTGTACCTACTTACTGCTGGGTGAAATGAGGCATTAGGTAACAAAAAACGTGCCTAACCGTTTCTTTGCCGCCCGGGGTTCGAACCCGGCATCCCCGGGCTTGTGTCTAGACCCTAGCCTCAGCCACTACAAGGGTCCCTAATACCTGTGACATGTACAACGGCGCCACATTTGGTATGTAACACCTTTGTGTACAAGCTAGGAATGTTGTGTACTAATCCTCAGGCCTGGTCGAGGGTAGTTGAAAAATTAACTCTCCAAAGTTCATTTTCATACTTTATGGTCTGACGCCTAGAAGTGTTTCGCAAGAACACTTCTCACATTTTCAAAAACAATTTTACATACTCAGATTGTGCTTATTTTCGTCCCGGGCCGCCTTGACGTTGAGCCCCGAAATCATCACGCAAGGTAGACCCAATTCACACAAATACAATTACATCATATGCACAATACACAACTTGCACAAAATATATATTCAATACACAAAGGCCGGCTTACACATGAGGGAGAAATGCCTCTTCCCCATCATGGGTAAGGGGCGCCCCTTACCCATTTCCCCTCTTGGGATGCCCCCTTCCCCATGAGGGGAAATGTGACAGAGTAAACAAGGAACTTTTGAAGCGAAGATTCCCCATCTTTGGGGTCAAAGTTCGACGGTTAATTCCCTTCGCTAGCGATATCGTCCGGAAATGAACCCGTATCAGCCGTGAGAACGGTGAGGGGAAGAGACTTGGGGGTGCTAAATAAAGTAAGGGGAGAGAGAGAAGGGGGGGACATCTTCCCCCCTCTCACACGCGGTTTAATTCTCCCTAAAAGGATCGAAGATTCTGTGTCGCTTACTATTAGGCTTGTGTCAAGCTTGGGACCTCATCTTGGGGCTTCAGAGTCTATACTTCCTGTTTCAGGGTCTATTTTTGCAGTTTCAGGCATCTATAGTTGCTATTTCAGGCGTCTATAACTGTTTCAGACGTCTATAGTTGCCTTTTTAGGCGTCTATAGCTGTTTCAGGCGTCTATAGTTGCTATTTCAGGCGTCTATAGCTGTTTCAGGCGTCTATTGTTGCAGTTTCAGGCATCTATAGTTGCTATTTCAGGCGTCTATAACTGTTTCAGACGTCTATAGTTGCTTTTTTAGGCGTCTATAGCTGTTTCAGGCGTCTATAGTTGCTATTTCAGGCGTCTATAGCTGTTTCAGGCGTCTATTGTTGCAGTTTCAGGCATCTATAGTTGCTATTTCAGACGTCAATAACTCCTGTTTCAGGCGTCTATAGTTGTTGTTTCAGGCGTCTATAGTTGCAGTTTCAGGCATCTATAGTTCCTGTTTCAGTCGTCTATAGCTCCTGTTTCAGTCGTCTATAGCTCCTGTTTCAGTCGTCTATAGCTCCTGTTTCAGACCCTTGTAACAGAGGAAGACCATCAGAGAAAAATCAATACTATTAATTACCCATCCAAGTTCAATGACATATTTTCACATTTTAACTAAACGAGCGAGAAAGAAATCGACCTTCGCTCGTCCTAGAATAAGTTCGATAATCGATCTTTACTTCGGTTCCCAGCGCCCTCTATATCAACCCCGGGAGTTGAGTATATATTTACTGGTGATCTGCAGGGTGCTTAGACGATAAAATTGTGAAATACGCGATCGACTACGAACTCTATATGCATTGGAATGACTGTACTTATGCATAGAGGAGAAATCTTGAGAAAGGTTTCGCTCGGTTTGACGAAAAGCATCGTTCAGGTATGTTATCTTCAGGACCATTAGACAGACTGGGTTCTGTATGGTGTATGTTGTGTCCCTGCTTCGTGAATCTGGCTCCTGGTTCGTAAGTGCTTGCGTAACTGCTTCGTGAATCTGGCCCCTGGTTTGTAAGTGCTTGTGTAACTGCTTCGTGAATCTGGCTCCTGGTTCGTAAGTGCTTGCGTAACTGCTTCGTGTATCTGGCTCCTGGTTCGTAAGTGCTTGCGTAACTGCTTCGTGAATCTGGCCCCTGGTTTGTAAGTGCTTGCGTAACTGCTTCGTGTATCTGGCCCCTGGTTCGTAAGTGCTTGCGTAACTGCTTCGTGAATCTAGCCTCCAGGTTCGTAAATGCTTGCGTAACTGCTTCGTGAATCTGACCCCAGGTTCGTAAGTGCTTGCGTAACTGCTTCGTGTATCTGGCCCTTGGTTCGTAAGTGCTTGCGTAACTGCTTCGTGAATCTGGTCCCAGGTTCGTAAGTGCTTGTGTAACTGCTTCGTGAATCTGGCCTCCAGGTTCATAAATGCTTGCGTAACTGCTTCGTGAATCTGGCCCCAGGTTCGTAACTGCTTGTGTAACTGCTTCGTGTATCTGGCCCCTGGTTCGTAAGTGCTTGTGTAACTGCTTCGTGAATCTGGCCTCCAGGTTCGTAAATGCTTGCGTAATTGCTTCGTGAATCTGGCCCCTGGTTCGTAAGTGCTTGCGTAACTGCTCCGTGAATCTGGTCCCAGGTTCGTAAGTGCTTGTGTAACTGCTTCGTGAATCTGGTCCCAGGTTCGTAACTGCTTGCGTAACTGCTTCGTGAATCTGGCCCCTGGTTCGTAAGTGCTTCCGTAATTGCTTCGTGAATCTGGCACCTGGTTCGTAAGTGCTTGCGTAACTGCTTCGTGAATCTGGCCCCTGGTTTGTAAGTGCTTGCGTAACTGCTTCGTGTATCTGGCCCCTGGTTCGTAAGTGCTTGCGTAACTGCTTCGTGAATCTGGTCCCAGGTTCGTAAGTGCTTGCGTAACTGCTTCGTGAATCTGGCCCCTGGTTCGTAAGTGCTTGCGTAATTGCTTCGTGAATCTGGCCCCTGGTTCGTAAGTGCTTGCGTAATTGCTTCGTGAATCTGGGCCCTGGTTCGTAAGTGCTTGCGTAACTGCTTCGTGAATCTGGCCCCTGTTTTTGTTATATATAAACCGTTGTTGGTGTGATAACAAATTAACAAATAGGCCATTGCTGTTTGGATTTGTTCAACATCCTTCTCCGAAGGGGATTGAACAAGGGTCTTAATTTGTTCTAGGAAATAGCTAGAGGGCGTTTCGTACGTGGTGTTAGAACCCCGGGTTTTTAGACGTGTTAGCAACTAAGTTTCATACTTCTATTTCAATCCCCGACCGTCTAAAGTGGTTGGGCACTATTTCTTCCCCACCGTCCCATCCCAAATCCCTATCCTGAACCTTTCCCAGTGCTATATAGTCGTAATGGCTTGGTGCTTTCTTCTGATGGTTCCTTTCCCTAGTTCTCTCTGTCTCTCTCTCTCTCTCTCTCTCTCTCTCTCTCTCTCTCTCTCTTCTCTCTCTCTCTCTCTCTCTCTCTCTCTCTCTCTCTCTCTCTCCCTCTCTCTCTCTCTCTCTCTCTCTCTCTCAGGCAACTGCTTAACTAGATTACAGTCATTTTTAAATCGAAGATGCTGCTGGATTCATCTCAAGTGGATCATTGTTTGATCCAAGCACACACACAGCATCCCCCCCCCCCCACGTGGAGGCTGTGGGGGGGCGGGGTTATCAGGAGATGTGTTAGGCAACTGCCTATTAATCCCTGTTATCCTCTCGCCTGATATCATGTTGATTTTCCCTTCTAAGGACTTATAACTGTTTGGTTTAGCCACGTCGAGGTTTCGTGTTGGTTATACAGGTTGGTTGGCGCCGGTCGGCCGAGCGGACAGCACGCTGGACTTGTGATCCTGTGGTCCTGGGTTCAATCCCAGGTGCCGGCGAGAAACAATGGGCAGAGTTTCTTGCACCCCTGTTACCTAGCGGTAAAATAGGTACCTGGGTGTTAGTCAGCTGTCACGGGCTGCTTCCTGGGGGTGGAGGCCTGGTCGAGGACCGGGCCGCGGGGACACTAAAAGCCCCGAAATCATCTCAAGATAACTAGTTAGACGAGGCGAAATGCATAATTTCGTCTCTTGAATATTTTTTTATGTATATATGTATATATATATATATATATATATATATATATATATATATATATATATATATATATATATATATATATATATATATATATATATATTACGCATTTTTCCTTACTATTATTAGTGACTAATAAAATAATTATTGGCGATGTATGATTCAAAATAAACGTGTTTAAATGTCTTCAAAATGCCATAGTTAAGAGGTAAAGTGTTAGGGAATCATCTTGGATTTTCCAGCAAAAGTTGAGATCAAGAGTCTTGGAAAAGATTGGGGGATACAGGCCATGGTGATGGGAACGACCCGAGTTGCCCAATTAGACTGAACTACCTCCCTTAAAGGTGTCGTGACCCCCAGTTAAGATGGCGTGACCCCAGTTACGATGGCCTGGGGTCGTGTCTGCAAGTGACTAATTAAGAAAGTGGGAATGGCTTTGTTTAGACTGTGTGTGGCCCTCTAACTGGAAATCAATGGCTATTAAGAGAGAATATCTTAAAGTTTCACCCAACTTTGCATGGGGA
This sequence comes from Procambarus clarkii, assembly GCF_040958095.1. Lineage (NCBI taxonomy): Eukaryota > Metazoa > Arthropoda > Malacostraca > Decapoda > Cambaridae > Procambarus > Procambarus clarkii. Next base: position 5,186,554 of record NC_091228.1, read on the forward strand.
TTGCTGATGGGTAGGTGACTAACATGGTAGGGGTGGGTCGCCCACATGCACCTATTAAAAATGAGTCGGTACAAATTACGACCCCTCCACGAAATTGGTGAAAGGTATTTATTGGAAAGACTATTTTAGAACTAAATCATTAAACACAACAAATTTCAAAACAAAGTTATATTAGAAGGGACGGAAAATGAGATTGATACCTAACCTATGCCTAATGTGGAATGAATTATGCACAACATAGGCCTACATTAGATATCTTAGACCAACCCTAAGTCACACACAGAGATCACACTAACGTGATACATCAAATGAACAAATCCACAAGGGTTTGTTTGATTGTGTAAAAGCCTGGTTTGTGCCTCGGAGAGGCTACAGGATCCAGTAAGTTCAGTAGAACTTCGGTTTCAACCCTTTTACCCTGTCGTAGCTCAGTCGATTAAGGCAGTGTCTGGGATGCTCCCGGACGCAGGTTCGAATCCTCGTCACGGCCCTTGTGGATTTGTTCTACCCTAAGTCCTTGTTTAAGACTTAGAGTTTGGTAATTGTCGTAATCTTTCCCTTAAATTGTGTTGTTTGATACTCAGTGGTTTGGCTCTAAGATCTGACTTAAAGATGAATGTTAGAGAGGTTACACCAAGTTAAGGATGCGCTCACCTTATCTCTCTTATCTCGTGTTCATCTTTACCCACCTCCCTCTTGCTCCTACTCATCCATCTCCCTCACCCACCTCCCTCACCCACCTCCCTCACCCCTCGTGGCTATACAGCATTCATTTACACAGTTACGAAGTTACTTTACCTTGTGAATTGCAGACTCTTTAATCTCTAGCCACTGAAGGGAGGGGAGATTGCTGGGAAGGGATGGGGTTTTGGGTTGGGAAGGGGGATTTGGTGGGAAAGGGGGAGGGGACTAGGTTGGGAAAGGGGGGGGGGAGAGGGGGCTCAAAGAACGCCCATCTGGAGGTATTTTTCCTGTTTGAAGCCGACTGATACACGGAGTGACTTGTTCTGTATATATGTGTATCTCTCTCATCCTCCCTGTATCCTTCCCTCTCTCTCTGTCTGTCTCTCTCTCTCTCTCTCTCTCTCTCTCTCTCTCTCTCTCTCTCTCTCTCTCTCTCTCTCTCTCTCTCTCTCTCTCTCTCTCTCTCTCTCTCTCTCCTCTCTCTCTCCTCTCTCTCTCTCTCTCTCCCTCCCACCACTCCTCTTATCTAACTTTGTCTTCCCACTCACTCAGATGTTTATCTTCCTCTCATTTACAGAAAGACTCTTCGCTTTGTTATTTTTCTAGGAATTTCTTGAAGTGCTTCTGTGTTTACTCTCATTCTTCTTATCGCTTGCTTGATAAGTACACACACACACACACACACACACACACACACACACACACACACACACACACACACACACACACACACACACACACACAGCTGGGGGATCTGGTAGCTGAGTGGACAGCTCTCGGGACTCGTAATCCTGTGGCCCGGGTTCTTTTCCAGGCGCCGGCAGAGACAAATAGGCAGAGTTTCTTTCATTCTGATGACCCCTGTTACCTAGCAGTAAATAGGTACCTGGGAGTTAGACAGCTGTTACGAGCTTCTTCCTGTGTGTGTGTGTGTATGTGTGTGTTTGCTCACTCTGTACCACAGATGGTCCCAGCCTCAGTCTGTGCTACAGAGGACTCAGAGAGAGAGACAAAGAGAGAGAGAGAGAGAGAGGGAGAGAGGCCCCTACACCCTTCACAGGTAAGTGTATGTGTTTGTGAATCTTTTATGATGCTCTGAACACCTCTTATTGATCTCCTTTTCTCCCTACTCTCTCCTGTCTCACCTCTCTCACCTCTCTCACCTCTCTCACCTCCCTCACTACTCTCACCTCTCTCACCTCTCTCACCTCCCTCACTACTCTCACCTCTCACCACACACTTTCCTCACTTCTCCCATTCCATAATCTCTCAATACCCACAACCATCATTAACCTGATAGAGAATGCGAGCTGCTGCACCTAACAGCCTGCTTGATCAGACCACTGACCAGACGCCACAATTATATGGATCCCAGCAACGAACACAAGGTTAAACCTGATCATAATCTCTCATAAACACTGACTGTTTTCATTCCTCTAGGTACTCTCTTCGTTCCAAACCTTAGCCCACTATTATTCCTATTAATCCTATTAGGTACATATGGCACTAAGGCTATTGCTGAAGTGCCAGGCTCGTTAAGTATTAATTGGGTGGTGAGGGTGATTAAGATAATTATGAGGAGAATGCTTTGAGGCAGGAAGGTTGATTTGCACTTTGGGGAGGTATGAGGACTATAGGGGCTTGGATATGAGGGATAAGGAGTTATGATGTGAGGATAAGGAGCTGGAATATGAGGATAAAGAGCTGGAATATGAGATAAGGAGCTGGAATATGAGATAAGGAGCTGGAATATGAGGATAAGGAGCTGGAATATGAGGATAAGGAGCTGGAATATGAGGATAAGGAGCTGGAATATGAGGATAAGGAGCTGGAATATGAGGATAAGGAGCTGGAATATGAAGATAAGGAGCTGGAATATGAGGATAAGGAGCTGGAATATGAGGATAAGGAGCTGGAATATGAGGATAAGGAGCTGGAATATGAAACAAGGAGCTGGAATATGAGGATAAGGAGCTGGAATATGAAATAAGGAGCTGGAATATGAGGATAAGGAGCTGGAATATGAGGATAAGGAGCTGGAATATGAGGATAAGGAGCTGGAATATGAGGTGGCATATGAGGACTATAGGAACTGGATTATGAGGAAATAGTAAAGAGACAGAATGCGCTAGGCCACTATGACTTAAAAGGAATATGAGGGCAAAGAGAGAAGATATGAGGACGGAGGATATTAAACAGTGCCCAACCAGTTGGGTTATCAGGGAATCGAACACCGACCGTGTAAGATATTAGACCATCATTCTACCGAACAATCCAAGTGGATGAACAGACCACTTGAATATCATCTACTTCAACCTACACTTACAAATCAGATTAGGCAATCCTGAGATTGGTCAGATCAGAGGCAGAAAACACATCAGATTCAAGCTCACAGAAACTAACATAGAAATCATAAATGCTCAAATATTAATTAGGCGTGAGTACCTAGCAGTAAAATAGGTACTTGGGTGTTAGTCAGCTGTCACGGGCTGCTTCCTGGGGGTGGAGGCCTGGTCGAGGACCGGGCCGCGGGGACACTAAAACCCCGAAATCATCTCAAGATAACCACATCCCAGGCCAGCCAGAGGCTCAAGGCCTGCTCAAAAAATTATAGAAAAAACGTAATTATAGGCACAATGGCACTGGGTGCCAGTAGATGGCGCTGGGTGCCAGTAGATGGCGCTGGGTGCCAATAGATGGCGCTGTGTGCCAGTAGATGGCGCTGGGTGCCAGTAGATGGCGCTGGGTGCCAGTAGATGGCGCTGGTGCTGGCACTGGGTTCCAGTAGACGGCGCTGGGTATCTCGTATCTACCTCTTGTCTCCGTTATTTATGTCCATTCTTCCTCCGTTATCATCTTTCTTGACTAGGTTTATTTACCTTCTTTTCTCGTCTGGTTCCCTCTTCTTACGCTTTTTCAGACTTGGTGTTATGTTAATTCTCATCTTCCTCTCTTCTCTCTGTCTATCTCCTTCTATTGTGTTCCATTTCGATTCTCGCTATTCGTTTCCCTCTCCAATTCTCTTCCTTTATAACTTACCAGTTCATTTTGTTCTCTTTTCGTCTGTTTTTCTTTTTCTTCCTCTTCCTTGATTCGAATTTCCCCTCGTTCTTTCTCTTCCCCTCTTTCCTCCATTTCCCATCTCATTCGCATCACCCTTCCCCCTCTCTCCTTCTCGCCTCCCTGCACTCACCACATATGTTGGACGGTCATAATGTGTGATGCTTGGTTACCCCTCATTGCTGCTCTCCCCTCTCTCTCTCTCTCACTTCCCTCTATCACCTCTATCTCTCTCCCCTTATCTTGCTTGCCTCTCCTTACGCCTCCACTCACTTGCTCTCACCTCTCTGTTTCTTTGTTTCGTTTTCCTTCTTCTCTATCTGGCTCTCATTCTCATCTTCTCTCTTTCTCTGTCTCTTATTCTCCTCTTTCTCCCTCTCTCTCCCTCTTCCTGTGAATGTTGGTGACTCAGCCGTCTTTCCGACCCTCCGACATCCGTTTCAGAAAATCGTAAATGTTTCCCCTCTTCACCAGTCCTCTCTCTCTCTCTCTCTCTCTCTCTCTCTCTCTCTCTCTCTCTCTCTCTCTCTCTCTCTCTCTCTCTCTCTCTCTCTCTCTCGTTTTTATCCACCGTCCCTTTATTCCATCTCATCCTATTATCAGCGCCCCTTCCTCTTATCTTTCCTTGTCTTCTTTGCCCTCCTCTCTTGACTTGCATTTCCCCCTTTTCCCATTTGCTATCGGTTTTCTGCGCATTCATCTTTATCTCCTTTATCGTTCCTGCCTTAAATGTTTTCCTGCAGTACCTTCTTGAATTATTGTTGTCTTAAATAATCTTCCTCTCCGTCGTTTCTTTTTATTCCCTTTCATCTCTCTTTCTCCTGCTCTCATCTTTCTTCCCTTTCACTTCATCTGCTCATTATCCACTATTATGTTTTCTGTTTTTGTGTCCGCACGTTTATTTCATTCATTAACATTATTCGTCTACAGAATAATTCTCAGAATCAGCCTTAATTCTCCTTTATGTAATATTCACTTTTCCCTTTGTAAACACAATTCTCAAAACCGAATTGCACACATAATTCCAAAGGGCACCTAATTAATCAGGCTGTGATCCATACATCACACTACCTACCACAGCAAATAACAACCACGTTGATCAGGACGCCTTTGGTAAAGACTAGTCCAAGAGAATATTGGTCCTTCGAACCACATCAGAAGTATTTCTCCGTGCCGTCATACTGCGAGTGCTTGTATCCAGGAAAGCCAGGTATCAGAGAGCTCACCACAACAACATAATGGATCAATCCAGTTTATAGAAAGACTAGAGCAATGAATGACCCTTTTCCTATCAGAATTATCCATGGAACAACTGGAACCAGTACACTTTGGGAGAGTCATAGGCAACCCAGTAGGGATGAACAGTATTAAAGTTATGTACACAAATGCAAAAGGAATTATAAATAAAAGGTTGAAGCAATGGATGAAAGAAGTAGAGAACGATGAAAAAGATCTTATCTTGAGGTTATCTTGAGATGATTTCAGGGCTTTTTAGTGTCCCCGCGGCCCGGTCCTCGACCAGACCTCCACCCCCAGGAAGCAGCCCGTGACAGCTGACTAACACCCAGGTACCTATTTTACTGCTAAGTAACAGGGGCATAGGGTGAAAGAAACTCTGCCCATTGTTTCTCGCCGGCGCCTGGGATCGAACACAGGACCACAGGATCACAAGTCCAGCGAGCTGTCCGCTCGGCCGACAGGCTCCCAAATGACAGAAGGTTGGGCGAGTTTGGAAGAATATGATTAATATAATAAAACACTTAAGGGTAATGGTAATGTCAAGTGTCTAATAGTAAGATTGATTGATTGATAAAGATTAAGCCACCCAAGAGGTGGCACGGGCATGAATAGCCCGTAAGTGTAATAGTAAGAGGGTGAGAGCAAGGGATACTTGAGGATTACAATCACAGAGAAATAGACGGGATAAATAAAGACTTCATAAAGATAAATAAAAATAGATAAAGATAAATATAAATAGAAAGATAAATAAAGAAAGAAAGGGATGATGAAGGAAGAAAGTATCAGGGAAAAGCACCAAGCCATTACGACCATATAGCACTGGGACGGGGTCAGGATAAGGATTTGGGATGGGACGGAGGGAAGGAATGGTGCCGCAAAACTTGGACGGTCGGGGATTGAACGCCGACCTGCGTTAAAGATTAGAGATTACAAACGTGGGGAGAATAGTAAGGTGGGAGATTTTCTGAGTGAGAGGCTTCTGGGGGGGCGGGGAGAGAGAATTGGAGGGGGAAGACAACACATTAGATAATGGAAATTATTACTCAAAAATGTGCAGCTGCAAAAAAAGTTGTACATCCGTCTTGAGAAAGAAGTGGATGAGAACGGCAAGGTAAGTTTCCGGTTTAAGAGGAGACAGTTGCGAAAAACACGGAAAAGGACCAAAAAGGCATAGAAAAAGTACAGAGAACATATAAAAGAGGACAAATATAAATGCACTAAAGAGAACCAGAAATTACTACAACAGAGTCAGGAGGAAAGGACTAAGTAAAGCTGTTTTATAGCCATAAAAGAAGAAAGGGGTGGAATTCTCACAGAAAGTGACAAGGAGGTGTGTGAGGAACTCAACTAAAGATTTCAGGTTTTTACAATGGAACCAGCTTCCATGAGAGTTAAGGGATGAAATACTAGAGGAAACACTGGATGACATAGTAGTCACTGCGGAATAGGTTAAACACATGAAAATAACATATGAAGGAATCATCCATATGTTACCTATTCATCCATATGTCACCTAACCACCTCACCATAAAAAGATATAACCCGGTGCTAAGCACGGTAAAATTTGTCTTTGAGAATGTGAGGAGTAGTAACCATACGAAGATCATCACTAGGCGTCAGACCCAAGAAAAAGTAAAAATTAACTTTGGAGAGTTAATTTTTCAACTTCCTGCTTCAGTGAAGAAAAACACAAGAAATATCGAGAAGATTCTTGCCAGAATCATAAATCTAAAACTTTTTGTCGTTTTCAATGAAATATGTTTAAAAGAAAGATTGCTACAAATATATATATATATATATATATATATATATATATATATATATATATATATATATATATATATATATCCAGCCTCCAATTCTGTAGCAGTGTATTTCGTGGTACACACGAGGCCTGACGGAACACATCTCTGAGCACACTAGACAGACCTCAACACATCCCCTTCTCCCTCTTAGTGCAGCTTCCCGTCGGCGGATGCCAGAGAGCTCACGGAACTGTAAACATATATATGCGCCCACACACGCACGCACACACACACACACACACACACACACACACACACACACACACACACACACACACACACACACACACATACACACACACACACACACACACACACACACACACACATACACACACACACACACACACACACACACACACACACACACACACACACACACACACATACACACACACACACACACACACACACACACACACACACACACACACACACACACATACACACACACACACACACACACACACACACACACACACACACACACACATACACATACACACACACACACACACACACACACACACACACACACACATACACACACACACACACACACACACACACACACACACAAGGGGCCTCGTAGCCTGGTGGATAGCGCGCAGGATTCGTAATTCTGTGGCGCGGGTTCGATTCCCGCACGAGGCAGAAACAAATGGGCAAAGTTTCTTTCACCCTAAGTGCCCCTGTTACCTAGCAGTAAATAGGTACCTGGGAGTTAGTCAGCTGTCACGGGCTGCTTCCTGGGGTGTGTGTGTGTGTGTGGTGTGTGGGGAAAAAAAAAAAAAGTTAGTTAGTAAACAGTTGATTGACAGTTGAGAGGCGGGCCGAAAGAGCAAAACTCAACCCCCGCAAAAACACAACTAGTAAACACAACTAGTAAACACACACACACACACACACACACACACTGTACACCAGGAGATTGACGGTTATGAGGCGGGACCAATGAGCCAAAGCTCAACCCCTGGCAAGCTAGGTGAACACACACTTGGTGATAGGAGACCAAAGGGACAGTACACAATGATGGGAAACTACACACATAGATCACACTAACGTGATGCATCAAATGAACAAATCCACAAGGGCTGTGACGAGGATTCGAACCTGCGTCGGGGAGCATCCAGTGTCTGGGATGCTCCCGGACGCAGGTTCGAATCCTCGTCACGGCCCTTGGGGATTTGTTCATTTGAAGGGAAACTTCCTGTGACGATTCGAGAAAGGGATCTAGGAGTGGACGTAACTCCTAATCTAACTCCTGAGACACATATATAAACAGCTGAAGCTAACTGCTTGTTAATTAAGTCGTCAAACCGGTATTTATGAGGGAGGAAAACTTTAAACAGACTCACAACTTTTCATGCCTGAACATTTCTCCTCAAGAGTGCTTCGCATGACGTCCTCTGTACGAATTGTACAGAGGACGATTTGTCATATGTATAATTCGTACTATTTATATATAGAGCTTTGTTACGATTGTACGAAGCTCTATAAATGTTACATTCGTACAACAATTTCAGTTAATTACCAACAGAGCATAAACTCCTGAACGTTCTTAATATAGGCCTATCAACCAAATTCTAATATACATTAATGTTAATTTATATATTATAAAATATACACGATACATTTTAAATTGATGAGTGCATTTTTAAGTGGTTGGTGGCGGCTTGAACGAGCCTAGCCAGACGACTATGGTTCCTCTTAGCGTGTTTAACGACCGGATTAACGACCATTGGAGTCTGGAGGTCACACTGTGAGTGTTTGTCCCAACCGATAAACTAGAATTATTAAACAGTTAATGAGCTCCGAAGCACCAGGAGGCTGTTTATAACAATAACAACAGTTGATTGGCAAGTTTTCATGCTTGTAAACTGTTTAATAAATGTAACCAAAGCCGTCAAAGATCGAGGAAAGATGTACACGTTCGTAAGTGCTTGCGTAACTGCTTCGTGAATCTGGCCCCAGGTTCGTAAGTGCTTGCGTAACTGCTTCGTGAATCTGGCCCCAGGTTCGTAAGTGCTTGCGTAACTGCTTCGTGAATCTGGCCCCAGGTTCGTAAGTGCTTGCGTAACTGCTTCGTGAATCTGGCCCCAGGTTCGTAAGTGCTTGCGTAACTGCTTCGTGAATCTGGCCCCAGGTTCGTAAGTACTTGCGTAACTGCTTCGTGAATCTGGCCCCAGGTTCGTAAGTACTTGCGTAACTGCTTCGTGAATCTTTTCCCCAGGTTCGTAAGTGCTTGCGTAACTGCTTCGTGAATCTGGCCCCAGGTTCGTAAGTGCTTGCGTAACTGCTTCGTGAATCTTTTCCCCAGGTTCGTAAGTGCTTGCGTAACTGCTTCGTGAATCTGGCCCCAGGTTCGTAAGTGCTTGCGTAACTGCTTCGTGAATCTTTTCCCCAGGTTCGTAAGTGCTTGCGTAACTGCTTCGTGAATCTGGCCCCAGGTTCGTAAGTGCTTGCGTAACTGCTTCGTGAATCTTTTCCCCAGGTTCGTAAGTGCTTGCGTAACGGCTTCGTGAATCTGGCCCCAGGTTCGTAAGTGCTTGCGTAACTGCTTCGTGAATCTGGCCCCAGGTTCGTAAGTGCTTGCGTAACTGCTTCGTGAATCTGGCCCCAGGTTCGTAAGTGCTTGCGTAACTGCTTCGTGAATCTTTTCCCCAGGTTCGTAAGTGCTTGCGTAACTGCTTCGTGAATCTGGCCCCAGGTTCGTAAGTGCTTGCGTAACTGCTTCGTGAATCTTTTCCCCAGGTTCGTAAGTGCTTGCGTAACTGCTTCGTGAATCTGGCCCCATGTTGCTAACCTTTGCATTATTGCGTTTATATTCTCACCTTCACGAGTTGCAGATTCCTGTCTAATGTTGCAAAATCCTGCATAGGCTTAAACAAAATATTTAAATAAAATAGGCTTAAAATTAAATTTTTACATCCTCCTGCATAGGCTGTAAATATTATCTTAAAAGGAGTCCATATTTAGAATTTTTGATGGATTTGTTGTTGTTGTTATAGATTCAGCTACTCG
>NC_091228.1:5198865-5215365 GCF_040958095.1 Procambarus clarkii
CTCTCTCTCTCTCTAGGTAAAGAAACTCTAATAATTATTGACGGGTATATTTTCTACAACTTTTTGTTATACTCTGGAACATCTTCAGGAAAGGAATGAATATACGAAGCGCAAAGTTATCTTAAACATACATGTGAGAGAGGTGAAGTTGTGTGTTTGGTGAATTACACATAGGAAATCATCTCAAGATAACCTCAAGATATCTCAAGATAGGTGAAGAAGCCAATCAAACGATGAGTAAGTTTTTTTTTTATTATTAATATTTTTCTACCACAGACGTGGCCGGACATTTACAATGCTAACCAGCATATATACATTTTCTTCTGTCCTCCATGGACAGGGTGAGAGATGTGTTAAGCATATAGTTCAGGGGTTTATTGAAGGCGGTGGAGGGGAAGAACTGGGTAGAGATATCGTTATCAGGGGCTGAATTGCGAGGTCTGGGTCTAAGCGTAGGCAAGGAATCCAAGTCGTTACTCTGTATATTTAGACAACCCGTTCTCGCACTTGCTTACTGTCAATATTGGCTTATTTAATAAGTGCATATGTGACATACTAATTGGTTGTGAATATTTTAGTTTACCTTGAAAAGCTTCATAGAAAACACCGACCTCACCTAACCTTCTTAGTATATTAAGATAAGCATCTTATTGTTTCATATTTACAATTATTACTTAAATTATCAACGGTATAGGTTAAGTAATAATTGTAATTAAGAAGCAATAAGGTGCTTATCTTAACATACGAAGAAGGTTAGGTAAGATCGGTGTTTTCTATGAAGCTTTTCAAGGTAAACTAAAATATTTACAATCAATTAATATGTCACATATGCACTTATTAAATTAGCCAATATTGACTATAAGCAAGTGTGAGAACGGGTTGATTTAGAATGGGTCGTTTTCCTCTTATGAGTATAGCTTCCAGGAGTTTCAGTCATATCTGGTCAGTGGTGTATGACAAGATTGTATTTTCTACCCGCATATCCCTGTAAACACAACATAACAATCCCTATGATTCCCTTGTTACAACTTGTAATAAAGTTGTTACATCTTGTTATAACGTCTTTATGACTTATTTGTACGTTGTTACAACGTGCTATATTGGTTGTTACAATTGCTAGAAGGTGTTAAATCTTGTTTGAATGTTGTGGCAACATCGTAGATTCGTCAAGTGTTCCGTGTATGTTCCTAGTACGAGGAACATGCTGGTAGAAAATACAAAATTGGGTAAGGCTAGACCCATTAAGCATCTATCCTTCAACCTAGGATCGGCAGAAACAGATGTTCTGATTTATAGATATATAAAATATTTTATTAAACACCACTATCACAACCTATTGCTTAACTAATGGCCATTAAATTGTGAAATCAATGTATTAGATAATTTTCACAATGGGCTAAATCTTTAATAAGATTAAGTAGCATAATCTTATTAAAGATTAAATGAAATTAAAGATTATTAAAGATAAGGGCGCCTGACAGCTGAGTAGACAGCGCTTCGGATTCGAATAGTCCCGAGGTTCCGAGTTCGATCCCCGGTAGAGGCGGAGACAAGTGAGCAAAATGTTTCTTTCACCCTGATGCCCCCCTGTTCACCTAGCAGTAAATAGGTACCAGGGAGTTAGACAGCTACCACGGGCTGCTTCCTGGGGGGTGTGTAACAAAAAGGAGGCCCTGGTTGAGGACCGGCCCGCGGAGACGCTAAGCCCCGCAATCATCTCAAGATAACCTCATGAGAAGATAGCATTTTATTTATCATAAACAATCTAAGTCCACACATCATGCCAACAACCACAACTCAGGCAATCAATAACATCGTCAGGTAATTCGCTTACAGTCTCCGTGGTGTAGTGGTAAGACACTCGCCTGGCGTTCCGCGAGCGCTATGTCATGGGTTCGTACCCTGGCCGGGGAGGATTTACTGGGCGCAAATCCTTAACTGTAGCCTCTGTTTAACTCAGCAGTAAAATGTGTACTTGGTTGTAACAACGATTCTTCGCGGCGGGGATCGTATTCCAGGGACCTGCCCGAAACGCTACGCGTACTAGTGGCTCTACAACCATGTAACAACTCTTGTATATATCTCAAGAAAAAAAAAAGTGAATTAGAGGTGAATGGGTGCAGAGGCATTGCAGCATCCCGCTGTTGACATGACAACGAGATCATTGGTAAATAGAACTTGAAAGGCCTAATTAACCTACTGGTCACAGGTGTGAGTATCAGGTGATGCTAAGTAATGAATCTGTACAATTCGTTGTTGGCCTGTTGTTGACGTTTATAGGGAAGGTGTATTTACCTAGAATACACACCTTCTAGGTGTGTATTTACCTAGAATACACACCTTCTAGGTGTGTATTTACCTAGAATACACACCTTCTAGGTGTGTATTTACCTAGAATACACACCTTCTAGGTGTGTATTTACCTAGAATACACACCTTCTAGGTGTGTATTTACCTAGAATACACACCTTCTAGGTGTGTATTTACCTAGAATACACACCTTCTAGGTGTGTATTTACCTAGAATACACACCTTCTAGGTGTGTATTTACCTAGAATACACACCTTCTAGGTGTGTATTTACCTAGAATACACACCTTCTAGGTGTGTATTTACCTAGAATACACACCTTCTAGGTGTGTATTTACCTAGAATACACACCTTCTAGGTGTGTATTTACCTAGAATACACACCTTCTAGGTGTGTATTTACCTAGAATACACACCTTCTAGGTGTGTATTTACCTAGAATACACACCTTCTAGGTGTGTATTTACCTAGAATACACACCTTCTAGGTGTGTATTTACCTAGAATACACACCTTCTAGGTGTGTATTTACCTAGGGAGCCGGTCGGCCGAGCGGACAGCACGCTGGACTTGTAATCCTGTGGTCCTGGGTTCGATCCCAGGCGCCGGCGAGAAACAATGGACAGAGTTTCTTTCACCCTATGCCCCTGTTACCTAGCAGTAAAATAGGTACCTGGGTGTTAGTCAGCTGTCACGGGCTGCTTCCTGGGGGTGGAGGCCTGGTCGAGGACCGGGCCGCGGGGATACTAAAGCCCCGAAATCATCTCAAGATAACCTCAAGATAACCTAGTTATATTCACTTGTGCTTGCGAGGGTTGAGCTCTGCTCTTTCGACCCGCCTCTCAACTGTCAACTGTTTCTACTACTACTATTTTTTTCCATCTCACACACACCCCAGGAAGCAGCCCGTGACAGCTGACTAACTCCCAGGTACCTATTTACTGCTAGGTAATAGGGGCATAGGGTGAAAGAAACTCTGCCCATCGTTTCTCGCCGGCGCCTGGGATCGAACCCGGGACCACAGGATCACGTGCCCGGCGTGCTGTCCGCTCGGCCACCGGCTCCCCTGAGTGTGTGCGTGTTGTGGTGAAGCCTTTGCTATTGACGCCAGTGTTGTGATGTTTCTCTTATCTCATTTCGGTTATCCACTCGTTATCTTCATTATCCTGATCTATTCCTTTTCTTTCTGCTCCTTCCATTTCCTGAAATTCCTTCTCTGCCTCTTCTTCCTGCTGCTGATGCTCAATTGTTTCGCTTCGCCATATACCAATTCTTCCTAGTCTCATCAGCTGCGTCCTGCATTTTCTCCCTTACTTCCTTAGCTCTTCTCATATTCTTAATCATGTTCATCATTTTCTTTTTATGCGCCTCCTGCCTGCTCTTCTCCTCCTGCTCCCCCCCTCTCCCCATGTTCAACTTACCAACTAACTTGCTCAAGGAGCTGCCCAATTCCCTAATATTCTGTCCGGAGTTTTTCTGGTAAAAAGTTTCCAGCATGAAGGTACAGAGTAAAGAAGTAAAGGCCATGTAAAGGTGACTAGAGCAACTGGCCAAACTCATTTCAAACTTCATTAGAAACACGAGAATTTGAGAGCAATCTTCCTAATGGTCCGGCAAACACATAATGTAACCACGTTTTTTTTTTTTCTTGGTGGTGGGAGGGGGTGTAGTATTTTGACGTCAGAACGTTATGAAAACGGAATAAAAACGTTTTTATTACGTTGCCAAAAACGTCCAAAAAAGATGGGAGACGTGAAGATCGATCCCGCCAAACACACACCGAAACTACGACGTTGGTACAACGTTCGAACAAGTTTTAACACCTCCTAACCAGTTATAACAACCAATATAGCAAGTTGTAACAACGTTCTAATACGTCATAAACACGTTAAGCCAAGATGTAACAACTTTATTACAAGTTGTAACAAGCGGAAAATAGAGACAGTTTCGGTTTGTGTTTCCAGCAGACACGCTTGTATAGCCCGCCAAACACAACGAAACTACGACGTTGCTAAAATGTTCGAATAAGGTTTAATCCCTGGAAACACAAACCGAAACTGTCTCTATTTTCCGCTTGTTACAACTTGTAATAAAGTTGTTACATCTTGGCTTAACGTGTTTATGACGTATTAGAACGTTGTTACAACTTGCTATATTGGTTGTTATAACTGGTTAGGAGGTGTTAAAACTTGTTCGAACGTTGTACCAACGTCGTAGTTTCGGTGTGTGTTTGGCGGGTTTAACACCCCTCTAACAATTGTTACAACTTTATTACACAGAAATGAATGATTTATACCTGACGTTGCCGATACGTTTGGTGTTCGTTGGGAATCCCTTAAAAACTCTACGGGTCTGCGTCTGGACGTTTGGTATCCGGACCTTTGGTATCCGGAGATAATCCGACTATATGAAACAATGAACCTGGAGGATCCGACCTATAAGTCCCAGATGCGAAATAATCGGCTAGCACTAGAGGCCAATAATTCTCTCTACGGGCTATTTGGTTCCGTCATATTTCGCCAGAATTAGCAGTATCCGGCTCGAGAGATTCGGATCTAGCCGGAAAGTGCCTTTCTTACATTCGACCAGTTATACCTGTATCCGGTCGTGTATTGGAGTCCGGGTAGTGGTAAAAGTAGGTTATATTGAAATGATTTCAGGGCTTAGTGTCCCCGCGGCCCGGTCCTCGACCAGGCCTCCACCACCAGGAAGCAGCCCGTGACAGCTGTCTAACTCCCAGGTACCTATTTACTGCTAGGTAACAGGGGCATAGGGTTATCTTGAGATGATTTCGGGGCTTTTTAAGTGTCCCCGCGGCCCGGTCCTCGACCAGGCCTCCACCACCAGGAAGCAACCCGTGACAGCTGTCTAACTCCCAGGTACCTATTTACTGCTAAGTAACAGGAGCATCAGGGTGAAAGGAACTGCCCATTTGTCTCCGCCTCCACCGGGGATCGAACACGGAACATCAAGTAGGAGGAATTAGGGGGTAGATGTTAGGGAATTAGGGGTAAGTGGGTACATTAGGGGAAAGAGGGGTTGAACTTTGGTTCAAGTTTTGCCCTCTGTGGTGGATGAGGAAGTTGGGGAAATAATGAATAAATAGCATAGTTTCTGCTTGTATTTACTATATAAATACTATGGACAATCTGGGTTGGACATATATATGCAACCCGTTCTCGCACTTTCTTATAGTCAATATTGACTTATTAAGTACGTGCATATGTGACATACTAAACATACTAGTTTACCTTGAAAAGCTTCATAGAAAACACCGACCTTACCTAACCTTCTTAGTATGTTAAGATATGCATCTTATTGCTTCGTAATTACAATTATTACTTAACCAATAAGATGCTTATCTTAACATACTAAGAAGGTTAGGTAAGGTCGGTGTTTTCTATGAAGCTTTTCAAGGTAAACTAATATGTTTAGTATGTCACATATGCACATATTTAATAAGTCAATATTGACTATACGAAAGTGCGAGAACGGGTTGGTATATGAGTGGGATTTATGTGGTTATAAATAGGAGCTGAATCGTATGGGCTAATAGGCCTTCTGTAGCTACCTTCACTCTTATGTTCTTCTTATATGTGCCTGCAGGACCTAGCTCCTGGACCCTGCCTTTTTAACCTGTTGTCTATTGTACTGACTTCTGACGTATCATCTCTCATCATATCTGCTTCACACATCTCCAGGATGCAGCCTGTAGCAGCTCTCTAACTCACAGGTACCTACTTACTGCTAGGTGAACAGGAATATCAGATGAAAGAAACTTTGTCCATTTATTTCTGGCTCGACCAGGAATGGAACCCGGGCCCTTTGGACTACGACCCCTGAGCGTTGTCCACTCATGTGTGTGTGTACTCTCCTAGTTGTGTTTACGGGAAGGAGGGAATTATTAGGGGGAAGCACCAAGCCATTACGACTATATAGCACTTGGAAGGGGTCAGGATAAGGATTTGGGATGGGACGGAGGGAAAGGAATGGTGCCCAACCACTTGGACGGTCAGGGATTGAACGCCGACCTGCATGAAGCAATACCGTACAGTCCAAGTGCATCCGGGATTGAGCTTCGACTCTTTGGTCCCGCCTCTCAACCGTCAATCAACAGGTGTACAGGTTCCTGAGCCTACTGGGCTCTATCATATCTACATTTGAAACTGTGTATGGAGTCAGCCTCCACCACATCACTGCCTAATGCATTCCTTTTACTAACTACTCTGACACTGAAAAGTTCTTTCTAACGTCCCTGTGGCTCATTTGGGTACTAAGTTTCCACCTGTGTCGTCTTGTGGGTGTGCTCTCTGTGTTACATAAACTGTCTTTATCTACCTTATCAATTCCTCTGAGAATCTTATATGTAGTGATCATGTCTACCCTAACTCTTCTTCCCTCCAGCGATGTGATATTCAGTTCCCGTAGTCTCTCCTCGTAGCTCATACCCTTCACCTCGAGTACCAGTCTGGTGACATATCTTTGCCAAATGTTGTTAAGGCTCTGCTAGGAAATCTCTTTGTCTCTTTTCTCTCTCTCTCTCTCTCTCTCTCTCTCTCTCTCTCTCTCTCTCTCTCTCTCTCTCTCTCTCTCTCTCTCTCTCTCTCTCTCTCTCTCTCTCTCTCTCTCTCTCTCTCTCGGAGTGAGAGAACTCCCTTGACGACGACATGGACTCCTTGGCTGAGGGTCAGAGTGAATAACGGCTCCACTGTGGCTCAGTGAACACTGCCTCTGGCCTCGTGTTCCTTCCCCAACAGGAACTCTTAAAACGCCCTTAGAAGCCCTGATGGGCGCGAAGACGGCCTCGTTGTACACATGATGATCTAATAATGAGCGGGGCAGCACCTCCCCTTCGCCTGCCTGGGTCTGTACTCCCAGGTAAGATCTTGTAAGGAATTTTTCATGGTGTAGAGGAGCGGTTTGGTCCTTGTCTTCATTCTCACCCATCTCTATTCAGCCCTATTCTGGCCCCTTGTGTACTGGGTCATCTGTTTCACCCCTCCCTTTCTTCCCAGGCATCCCTTCTGAGGAAGGTGTTGGGTCATAGTAGCTTAGATATGTTCCTTTCTCTCTCTCTCTCTCTCTCTCTCTCTCTCTCTCTCTCTCTCTCTCTCTCTCTCTCTCTCTCTCTCTCTCTCTCTCTCTCTCTCTCTCTCTCTCTCTCTGCATACGTCCACATACACACACAAACTGTTTAACACTGGTGGTACACGAACAAGGGGACACAGGTGGAAACTGAGTACCCATATGAGCCACAGGGACGTTAGAAAGAACTTTTTAAGTGTCAGAGTGGTTAATGGAATGCATTAGGCAGTGATGTGGTGGAGGCTGACTCCATACACAGTTTCAAGTGTAGATATGATAGAGCCCAGTAGGCTCAGGAATCTGTATACCTGTTGATTGACGGTTGAAAGGCGGGACCAAAGAGCCAGAGCTCAACCCCCGCAAGCACAATTAGATGAGTACACGGTTACCGAGGGGGACTTAATGCTGAGATTCTTAGTGAAAAATGTCTTTTTCAAGACATAGACGAACTCTTTGCCCCCTTCCTACAAATCCCTTCCCCTCTATTCCCCTTCCAATATCCTCCCCACCATCCTCCCCACTCCTCCAATATTCCCTCTTTGCACATCCCATCTACATCCCATCCTTCCTGGGATGACAGCACAGTGTGGCTATCTGTGCCATTCAATTTCCCTGTCCTTTTAAGAATGCTTGAATAGTGTAGTGGAGAGCTGTGAGGCTTATGTCAGGTGAAGCACTGTGCTCTCAGCCCCCTGTCTTTCCTTCGTTATCTTCTTGAGGTTATCTTGAGATGATTTCGGGGCTTTAGTGTCCCCGCGGGCCGGTCCTCGACCAGGCCTCCACCCCCAGGAAGCAGCCCGTGACAGCTGACTAACACCCAGGTACCTATTTTACTGGTAGGTAACAGGGGCATAGGGTGAAAGAAACTCTGCCCATTGTTTCTCGCCGGCGTCTGGGATCGAACCCAGGACCACAGGATCACAAGTCCAGTGTGCTCTCCGCTCGGCCGACCGGCTCGTCACCATCCTTGGCCTCGGGCACTGTCCCCTGATGGTGAAGATCACTGTCCCTTGATGCCGAAGGTCACTGCATGTCCCCTGATGTCGAAGATCACTGTCTCTTGATGCTAAAAGGACCCATTTCAGCATCAATATCGAATTGAATGTCGACATTTTCAGCCCTCTGGCCCAACGCTCAAAAATGGAAACCTATTCAATCCCCCCAAATACCGATGCGATTGCTCCATCTACACATCTCCGTCTTGTGTCCTCACAACAGAGAGATGGTAATGGCACATCTTCTCCGGGTGTAGAGGGGATGGCCAGGCACATGAGGATCATATCAAAATCTCGGCCATATTTGCCGGAGTGCGCCTTCGAAGTGGGACATTGGGGCTCTTCGGCGCGAAAAAGAAGGACTTGCGTTCTATCCACTATCCCAGCGGAGACTACTGGTATTCCTTCTACTTCTTCTCATACTCCTTCTTCTCCTTCTCCTCCGTCCCAACCTCTTGGGCTGGACGGTAGAGCGACGGTCTGGCTTCATGCAGGTCGGCGTTCAATCCACGACCGTCCATAAGTGGTTGGGCACCATTCCTTTCCTGCCCCGTCCCATCCCAAAATCCTTATGTTGACCCCTTCCCAGTGCTATATAGTCGTAATGGCTTGGCGCTTTCCCCCTGATGGTTCATTTCATTCATTTCCTCTTCCTTCTCTTCCTCCTCCTCCTCCTCCTCCTTCTCCTCCTCCTCCTCCTCCTCCTCCTCCTCCTCCTCCTCCTCCTCCTCCTCCTCCTCCTCCTTCTTCTTCTTCTTCTCCTTTCCTTCTCGAAATCAGAATCTGAAATCGAAAATCAGAATTCGTTATCAACTAGTTCAATTCGTTACAATGATCAACAGGTGTACAACAGTCTAAATGATCTAAATCAAAAATATTTTTGAAGGCATAATATGGCTTGACATTTAGCTTACAGCTTAAGAGACATGCTTTCGTTGCTTTCATCTCCTTCCTTTATTTCTTTCTTCATTCCTTCCATTTCGGGAAAAAGAGATTAGGGTAATTTTTTCAAGGTTTTCTGAGAAGAAAACCTTCTCAATCACCTAAAACGTCGCGTTTTTAACGGAATCGAGTGATCAAATGCTCTGGATGGGTTAGGTGGGTTGTTTGGGTGCATAAGTAGGTGTTAGGGCAAACAGTCGCATTTTTGTACGGAGAGACAGATCGCGAGAGGTGGGTCTGGGTAAGGGGGCGTCTTGTGGGTGAATGTATGGGTGATTATAATTGATCATCGCCTCTACGGCCAGATTAATCAGGCGATGGTATATTGATCGTTTGCTTAGGGCGGATGTCTTGATGAGGTCTGGCTTGGCTACTGCTTTGAGGAATGTAATCTCTTCCACTGTAATATCTCTCTATCTTTCTCTCTCTCTGTCTGTCTGTCTGTCTCTCTCTCTCTCTCTCTCTCTCTCTCTCTCTCTCTCTCTCTCTCTCTCTCTCTCTCTCTCTCTCTCTCTCTCTCTCTCTCTCTCTCTCTCTCTCTCTCTCTCTCTGTCTCTCTCTCTCTCCCCTCATCATCTTGCTCCTTCTCCTCCTCTTCTGCCCCTCTCCCTCCCTCCCCTACTTCCCTTTCTCTCCCTCTCCCCCAATCCTTTCTCTCTTCCCTGTTCACTCTTGCCCCTTTAATCTTGCTTCCCATCTCCCTTCTTTCCTCCTTTCTCTTTCCTACACCCGTCTCTTCCTCCCCTGCTCCTGCCCTTCTCTCTCTCTCTCCCTCCCTCTCTCTCTCTCTCTCTCTCTCTCCCTCCCCTCCGGAGACAACCATTTGCCCCCACACCATTCAAACAAACAGGCCTCTTAAGGGGGCGAGACGCTAGCAGTTTTCGATCCATTAGTGTGTAGTAATGGACTCCCGATCTGCAGAGTGGTAAGGGGCCTCTAATAGTTTCCCTTTTTCTCTCTTTTCAGTTAATCCCATTGATTTGTTGTTATTGTGTGTGTGTGTGTGTGTGTGTGTGTGTGTGTGTGTGTGTGTGTGTGTGTGTGTGTGTGTGTGTGTGTGTGTGTGTTTACTTGTTGTGTTTTTGCGGGGGTTGAGCTTTGCTCTTTCGGCCCGCCTCTCAACTGTCAATCAACTGTTTACTAACTACTACTATTTTATTTATTTATTTTTTTTTCCCCACACCACACACACACACCCCAGGAAGCAGCCCGTGACAGCTGACTAACTCCCAGGTACCTATTTACTGCTAGGTAACAGGGGCACTTAGGGTGAAAGAAACTTTGCCCATTTGTTTCTGCCTCGTGCGGGAATCGAACCCGCGCCACAGAATTACGAGTCCTGCGCGCTATCCACCAGGCTACGAGGCCCCCAATTAGTGTGTGTGTGTGTGTGTGTGTGTGTGTGTGTGTGTGTGTGTGTGTTTGTGTGTGTGTTTTTGTGGGGGGGAGTCGTTAAGAGGTGCTGGTGGGACGATGATAGTTGGTGAAGTTAATGGGGTTTTAATACTTAAAACTTAATGGGAAAAATGTTTTGATGATTTTTAGCTTCGTAAAGTGGCTGTGTGTGTCGAGTTTGTGTGAGGGAGATTAGACTGGACTTGGAGATGCAATGGGTGCGTCTTGTCTGCCTCCTGGGGCCAGATTCACGAAGCAGTGATGCAAGCACGTACGAACCTGGGGCTAGATTCACGAAGCAGTTACGCAAGCACGTACGAACCTGGGGCTAGATTCACGGAGCAGTTACGCAAGCACGTACGAACCTGGGGCTAGATTCAGGAAGCAGTTACGCAAGCACGTACGAACCTGGGGCTAGATTCAGGAAGCAGTTACGCAAGCACGTACGAACCTGGGGCTAGATTCAGGAAGCAGTTACGCAAGCACGTACGAACCTGGGGCTAGATTAAGGAAGCAGTTACGCAAGCACGTACGAACCTGGGGCTAGATTCAGGAAGCAGTTACGCAAGCACGTACGAACCTGGGGCTAGATTCAGGAAGCAGTTACGCAAGCACGTACGAACCTGGGGCTGGATTCAGGAAGCAGTTACGCAAGCACTTATGAACGTGTACATCTATCCTGAATCATTGACGGCTTTGGTTACATTTATTAAACAGTTTACAAGCATGAAAACTTGCCAATCAACTGTTGTTACTGTTATAAACAGCCTCCTGGTGCTTCGGAGAGCTCATTAACTGTTTAATAATTGTAAACAAAGGCGCCAAAGTTTGAGAAAAGATGGACAGGTTCGTAAGTGCTTGCGTAACTGCTTCGTGAATCTAGCCCCAGGTTCGTAAGTGCTTGCATAACTGCTTCCTGAATCTAGCCCCAGGTTCGTACGTGCTTGCGTAACTGCTTCCTGAATCTAGCCCCAGGTTCGTAAGTGCTTGCATAACTGCTTCCTGAATCTAGCCCCAGGTTCGTAAGTGCTTGCATAACTGCTTTGTGAATCTGGCCCCCAGGTTCTTAAGTGCTTGCGTAACTGCTTCGTGAATCTGGCCAATGGTTTTCACGGGCTAAGGTGACTACTGTCTCAGCCAGGAAACGGTTTGTTGCAGAAATAAATCCCATGTTGCAAGGATATGCAAACAGTTTTTACTCTACTACTTGTTTAGCGACTTGTAAATTTTCTCTGATTTTTTCTATGTATTTATCTTTGTTTATTTGGCCTCTGCCATGTGAACTTCAGAGCAGTAAACAGTTTTCTTAGAAGTTTCTAAGTTTAGTTTTCTTTGATAAGGCGTGTTTGACGTGGTCAAAGTTCGGGAATGACTGAACTTAAGACTCCCAAACAACACGAGGTAAAGACATTTATTTAGCTTTGAAACCTTTTGTGTATTTGATGTGAGTGAATGCAGAGAGCATTTAAGTGGGCTGGGAAGTGGTTGAAGCGATTGGGTATTAAAGCCTGGGACAAAGACAGTAATGGTGTTGAGACATTTGACTTAGACTAGGGTTCATAAGGGCTGTCAAATGAAGCACCTAGTGAAAGTGCAAGCAAGAGCTGTTATCCCACCTCAGCTCATCTGAAGCCTGCTGCTAGAAACTCATGTCTCTCTCTCTCTCTCTCTCTCTCTCTCTCTCTCTCTCTCTCTCTCTCTCTCTCTCTCTCTCTCTCTCTCTCTCTCTCTCTCTCTCTCTCTCTCTCTCTCGTCCTCCTCCTCTGATGGTTTATGTGTGTTTAACGCATCTTGGGTTCCTTTGAAAAGAAGTGATAGCGGTTGTGCCCAGTGAAACTGGAGCAGGGGGGGGGGGGATATGGATGGACTTGTTCGCTTATGCGGCCCATATATCTGGAGGGTGGTGTCGTAACCGGCTTGGCAGTGCCGAAGGAAACTGGAAATTCGTCGGCCGAGGGGGAAGCAAGTCTCACTGTCGCCTGAGGGAGAGGAGAGGGAGGGAAGGAAGAGAGGAACCCCAAGAAGGGAGAGGAGATACGGGAAGAGAAAAATATGGGAGGGGGTTGGTAGTAAACTTGTATGGAAGGGGGAACTTGACACAAGTTACTTGAGAGAAGGAAAGATGATTCGAGGTCACTTCGAACAAGGGGACAAAATACCATTATCACAAATTACGAACAATGTCCGAATATACTCCAAAACGAACCACTTGGACTGGACGGTAGAGCGACGGTCTCGCTTCATGCAGGTCGGCGTTCAATCCCCTCGACCATATTCAATATATATATATATATATATATATATATATATATATATATATATATATATATATATATATATATATATATATATATGTTTCATTGAATATGACCGCATATTCTGTATTTATTATTTTCTGGTTTAGGGCTTCTATCCCTCTAACTATTTTCTTAGCATCAGGGCTTAATTGGAATAGGAGTTCTCCAAAACTCATTTTCGTACTTTTAAGGTGAAGAAAAGAAGTGATTTACTATAGAGTGTATTACACTTATTTGTATAATTTGCACGACGTTTCGAACCTCCATGGTTCATTCTCAAGTGAACAGATCTTACAATACTAGTTGATTTTATACCCGCATTAGGTCAGGTGATAATACAATGAAGGTGAAAAACATGGGGGGGATACATAAGGGATAAACATAGGGGCTGCAGAAGGCTTATTGGCCCATACGAGGCATCTCCTATCTAAACACAAAGATTAATCCAGTGTAATTGGCCTGTTATGTTGGACATTGTCTTCTGTGTTGGCATCGATATGTTCTTGTCTTGTCCTTACTCTCATGGTGGGTAGAGTAAATAGTTCCGTGATTTGGGTGTTCATGGTAGGTCGCTCTATTCTTATGTGAATTGCCTCAAGAATTTGTAATCTTCTTGAATCTTGGGTTTTGTCTATTATGCAAGTATTCTTGTTCAACATTTCTCTTGTTAGAGTTATGTCATGGGCTTGTCTCATGTGATTCCTAGGGGCACCAGATTGAAGATAGCATGTCAACGCCTCGTCAGCTTGGTCGACGTCATACCTATGTACTTACATTGAAGGTTACATCCTTCGTGGGGGCAAGTGTACATGTATACAACGCTTGACTGCTGTAGAGGGTTCTCCGTCGGCTTCGGGCTGTTTTTGATAAGGAGTTCGGAAGTCTTCTTGGTTTTGTAGAATATTATCAGGTTTATGTTTTGGTTAGGAGTAGTGCTTTTTACTCCTTTACGGATTATTTCTTTCATTATTCTTTCCTCTTTTATATGTTCACTGTGCATGGTTGATTTGTAATATAATTTTATTGGGGGTGTTGTGGTTTCTGTTCTAGGTTCTGAATTATACCAACGGTCCAAGTGTCTTCTATATATATATATATATATATATATATATATATATATATATATATATATATATATATATATATATATATATATATATACGGGGTATGATGATTTAGTAACTTATTCGTTATTGCTTGTGTGGGTGTCTCGTTATGCTGGACAGTCTACTATCTCCCTCTGAAGTAATCACTGCTGCTTCATTTTGCTGCTCAGCGCAATGTTTATGCTCTTTTCTTCTCCCCTTGCATTTCTTATTTACTTTCCTTCCCTGAATCTCTTTGCTACCTCCCTATTCTCCTTAGACATATCCTGTCTAATAAACACTACATGATACAGTCAATTAAGGCGCATCTGGGATCCTCTCGGACGCAGGTTCGAACCCTCATCATGGCCCGTGTGGATTTGTTCACTACATGATACTTTTCCTCATTCTTCAAATATCTCTTTTTCTAACATTATATATTTAACTGACTTGTTGTTTGCAAAACTAACTTTCACTGGTCGATTTTTTTCTCTTTGAAACCTACTTAGTCTGCTGAAATGTTCTATTTTCATTGCTGTATCTCTAGCCTGAATTTTGGGTACGATTTCTGATATTTTATTAATTTTTTCTCTCTCATTTCTCATGTCTCCCATCTCTGGCTCTGCTAAGTTGCATGTTGGAATCAATTTCTCTCTCTCCAACTCCTGTTCATGACTTAGGGAAATTTTTTTATGCATACATATATTGTTGACTAAATTATCTTCTTTCTCTCTGAACCTTTTATACTGCTTCAGCAAACGTTTTGTCTTACTCCCAAAATCTTGGCTACATTCTCGGCTTATTTATGTCTCTCGTCAGTTATCCTACTCACGTCTCTGGTTCCCTTCCCTTCCTCTTTCGCCGGCTTTATTGAGTTATGTGACCCATTCACATTTCCCTTCATTTTGAGACTTATTTCCCTGAGAACTTCTGTACTTCAAGGTTGCAATACGAAGTTCAACATTCCTGTTAAGTTCAGCTTTTAGGTCTTCAGTAAACATCATTCTTTTCTTCTACTCTCTCCGTGTATGTCTTGAAGCTGCCTTCCCAGAAAGCTGCTACTTCTTTCAGTGCTCTTCTTTCATCTTCCCTTTTCATTCCTCCTCCTTCATTCATCAGTTCATTCATCCTTGCTGCAAGTTGCACTGTGCAAATGACCTTCCTTTGCACCCCATGGCCAAGATCCTCTTTATTATTTCTCTCTACATGTCATTAACCTCTTCCATATGCTTGGCTTTATTTCCTTAGACTGCTCTTTATTCATCCTGTATACGACACTGAGGGGTCCTGTATACACTGAGGGTCCTATATACACTGAGGGGTCCTGTATACACTGAGGGTCCTATATACACTGAGGGGTCCTGTATACACTGAGGGTCCTATATACAGTGACGGGTCCTGTATACGATACTGAGGGTCCTATATACACTGAGGGGTACTATATACACCGAGGATCCTGTATAAACTGAGGGGTCCTATATACACTGAGGGTCCTATATACACTGAGGGGTCCTGTATACACTGAGGGTCCTATATACACTGAGGGGTCCTGTATACACTGAGGGTCCTATATACAGTGACGGGTCCTGTATACGATACTGAGGGTCCTATATACACTGAGGGGTACTATATACACCGAGGATCCTGTATAAACTGAGGGGTCCTATATACACTGAGGGTCCTATATACACTGAGGGGTCCTGTATACACTGAGGGTCCTATATACAGTGACGGGTCCTGTATACGATTCTGAGGGTCCTATATACACTGAGGGGTACTATATACACTGAGGGGTCCTATATACACCGAGGATCCTGTATAAACTGAGGGGTCCTATATACACTGAGGGTCCTATATACACTGTGGGGTTCTATATACACTGAGGGGTCCTATATACACTGAGGGGTCCTATATACACTGAGGATCCTGTATAAACTGAGGGGTCCTATATACACTGAGGGTCCTATATACACTGAGGGGTCCTATATACACCGAGGGGTCCATATATACACTGAGGGGTCCTATATACACTGAGGGTCCTATATACACTGAGGGGTCCTATATACACTGAGGGTCCTATATACACTGAGGGGTCCTATATACACTGAGGGCCCTATATACACTGAGGGGGTCCTATATACACTGAGGGTCCTATATACACTGAGGGGTCCTATATACACTGAGGGTCCTATATACACTGAGGGGTCCTATATACACTGAGGGGTCCTATATACACTGAGGGTCCTATATACACTGAGGGTCCTATATACACTGAGGGTCCTATATACACTGAGGGTATATATTATATCACCTCTGCTCCTCGCACCTTTTTTTAACTCCTCTCTATAAACTGTTTCTTATATATTTTTTTCGGCTTATTCCTTCTAACTTTAA
>NC_091228.1:5215865-5220865 GCF_040958095.1 Procambarus clarkii
GATATCAGGACAGTGGTGGATTAAGCTGACTGTTGTGATATGCATTTTGATCTCCTCTATTTCGTTGTCTTTATCTGTTTGAATTGTTGTTGTATATTCATTTTCTGACAAATATTTTTGTCTTTTGTCCACGTTTTCTTGTTCTTCTTGAGCATTTTACTTCATCCAGATACTCCTTTTCACCACCCTCCGTTTTCTATCTCCTTTCTTGTGTCCTGTTTTCTATGCTTTCTCATTATTCACAAACCTAAATGTATCATTTTTATATATTTCACTTCTTCTTTACCTTCTAAACTTCATATCTCCTTACATTTCTCTACTTCTACTCGTCCAAATCCTCCTCTTCCTAATCCTTCTCCCTAATCTTCTTCCATCTTCTGCTCCTAATCCTCCGCGACCTTTGTTAGTAACAACTCTGTTATCATCATTAAAATAAAATTAATGAGATGGCCGCCAGATTATGTAACTAGAGAACCTTGAACCATCGAGGCGGAACCCCAGAAAATATCGAATAAAAGTTGTATAGAGGGAGCTAGAAGTATAGATGGAGCTAGAAGTATAGAGGGAGCTAGAAGTATAGATGGAGCTAGAAGTATAGAGGGAGCTAGAAGTATAGATGGAGCTAGAAGTATAGAGGGAGCTAGAAGTATAGATGGAGCTAGAAGTATAGAGGGAGCTAGAAGTATAGATGGAGCTAGAAGTATAGAGGGAGCTAGAAGTATAGATGGAGCTAGAAGTATAGAGGGAGCTAGAAGTCACACAGACAGACCCATAAATTAGAATTATTAAACGAGTAATCATACAGAACCAGATTAAGAAGATTATAAATTATCATTGATCAATCAACCATAGGTGGTAACCCCCTCCCTCTCTCTCTCTCTCTCTCTCTCTCTCTCTCTCTCTCTCTCTCTCTCTCTCTCTCTCTCTCTCTCTCTCTCTCTCTCTCTCTCTCTCTCTCTCCCTCTCCTCTCTCTCTCTCTCTCTCTCTCTCTCTCTCTCTCTCTCTCTCTCTCTCTCTCTCTCTCTCTCTCTCTCTCTCTCTCTCCCTCTCCCTCTCTCTCTCTCTCTCCCTCTCTCTCTCTCTCTCTCTCTCTCTCTCTCTCTCTCTCTCTCTCTCCCTCTCCCTCTCCCTCTCCCTCTCCTCTCTCTCCTCTCTCTCTCTCTCTCTCTCTCTCTCTCTCTCTCTCTCTCTCTCTCTCTCTCTCTCTCTCTCTCTCTCTCTCTCTCTCTCTCTCTCTCTCTCTCTATATATATATATATATATATATATATATATATATATATATATATATATATATATATATATAACAAAGGAAAATCTAATACCTTGGAGCTATTTCTTGTGGCCCTATATTTAAATATATAAAATTATGAGCTGGAGACTATATTAGGATATTAAATATTTGATAATTTTCTAGCAGAATTTCTCTACATATATTATCCTGCCTCTAGGCACAATATTATTGAAATATATAAAAGTTTATTTTATCATTTTGCATCACTTTTACAGCATTCAATACATTAATTGTTTCTGGCGTTTCCAACGAGGTTCAGAATGTGAAGCAAATGATTTTATCGGAAATTAAGGGACGAACACGAGTGAAACTATTCATTTTTATTCGTATATTTTACAAGGCAATGCATTAATTCTCAGTATCCCATGATAAAATAGACTAATGCTGTATAATGCAGGATACAACACACTAATGGTGTATAACCCTGAATGCAATACACTACTGCTGTATATAATGTATTATTAATGGATAACTCAGCATACAAACGCTGTATAACTAATGCTGTATAATCTTGTATAAAGGGAGCCGGTCGGCCGAGCGGACAGCACGCTGGACTTGTGATCCTGTGATCCTGGGTTCGATCTCAGGCGCCGGCGAGAAACAATGGGCAGAGTTTTTTTTTCACCCTATGCCCCCTGTTACCTAGCAGTAAAATATGTACCTGGGAGTTAGTCAGCTGTCACGCGCTGCTTCCTGGGGGTGGAGGCCTGGTCGAGGACCGCGCCGCGGGGACACTAAAGCCCCGAAATCATCTCAAGATAACCCAGCATTCCTGGAAGACTCAGCTTCCCCTAGCAAACCCAGACAGGTCTCACCCTCCACTGAGGCAAAAGGAGTCCTCAGCTCACACAAAAACAAATTATGTAAGAATTTACACAATAAGAGTTTGTCTAAAGTTAGATATCAGATGCGTGGGTTAGATATCCACTCGTCTAGATACCAGACGCCAAACCAATGTTTTGTTTGGCTACGTGCGTTTGTGGTGTTAAAGTTGGCGTTATACCTATGTTGTATGACTAATAACTGCTTAACAATTCTTCATTTTCTTGACTCCTGCTGCTAGCTAGCTCCCTGTTATGACATATTGCCCTTCTAGTATCTGCATCTTCCAAATATCATTGCATTTGCGGGTATTTATTTCTAGAAACCCTCCTGTAGTATTCTGTAGTTCACTTCAGGCTTTGTTTATTTCGTCTCTGAACCTCGTCAATAACTTACGTAATTGTAAGTTTATGACTTCGTAAGATCATTTACGAAGATCAGGACCAGTTGGTGTCAGAGACTGGTGTCAGGGACTGGTGTCAGGGACTGGTGTCAGGGACTGGTGTCAGAGACTGGTGTCAGGGACTGGTGTCAGAGACTGGTGTCAGGGACTGGTGTCAGAGACTGGTGTCAGGGACTGGTGTCAGGGACTGGTGTCAGAGACTGGTGACAGAGACTGGTGTCAGGGACTGGTGACAGAGACTGGTGTCAGGGACTGGTGACAGAGACTGGTGTCAGGGACTGGTGTCAGAGACTGGTGTCAGGGACTGGTGTCAGAGACTGGTGTCAGAGACTGGTGTCAGGGACTGGTGTCAGAGACTGGTGTCAGAGACTGGTGTCAGAGACTGGTGTCAGGGACTGGTGTCAGAGACTGGTGTCAGGGACTGGTGTCAGAGACTGGTGTCAGGGACTGGTGTCAGGGAATGGTGTCAGGGACTGGTGTCAGGGACTGGTGTCAGAGACTGGTGTCAGAGACAGGTGACAGGGACTGGTGTCAGAGACTGGTGTCAGAGACTGGTGTCAGGGACTGGTGTCAGAGACTGGTGTCAGAGACTGGTGTCAGGGACTGGTGTCAGAGACTGGTGTCAGGGACTGGTGTCAGAGACTGGTGTCAGGGACTGGTGTCAGAGACTGGTGTCAGAGACAGGTGACAGGGACTGGTGTCAGAGACTGGTGTCAGAGACTGGTGTCAGAGACTGGTGTCAGGGACTGGTGTCAGAGACTGGTGTCAGAGACTGGTGTCAGAGACTGGTGTCAGGGACTGGTGTCAGGGACTGGTGTCAGAGACTGGTGTCAGGGACTGGTGTCAGAGACTGGTGTCAGAGACTGGTGTCAGGGACTGGTGTCAGAGACTGGTGTCAGGGACTGGTGTCAGGGACTGGTGTCAGAGACTGGTGTCAGAGACTGGTGTCAGAGACTGGTGTCAGAGACTGGTGTCAGGGACTGGTGTCAGAGACTGGTGTCAGGGACTGGTGTCAGAGACTAGTGTCAGGGACTGGTGTCAGAGACTGGTGTCAGGGACTAGTGTCAGAGACTGGTGTCAGAGACTGAATAGACTTAGTGAAGGACTTTATGAAAAGCTTCCTTTACCTGCTTAGTAAAATGCGGACGACAATTCGAATATTGCCAAACTGCTTTCGTCGACAATTTGGACATTTTCGCTATGAAAGTTTAATTACTACCACTAATGTTCAAAACGACCTTTTGAACATTTTGAACATGTTTCTTCATCCCAAATAATTTCAATAATTAACGACTGACGAATATATAAAATAATAATAGAACATGATTGTATTTTTTTTAAATAAGAATTATACATCATACAACAATTAATCTCTCAATAAACCAGCGTTTTTTAATCTATTTTTTTTTGCCATGGATGTTGCAGTATTTGTTCAAATTTTTTTATTTGTAAATTTTTGCTATGTGTGGTCTGGTCTGGACAAAAATATCATGGACAAAAATTCACTTAATTTTTCATATACGTGGAACTGACATTGTTTTGCGCTGTGATGGGAATATTTTTGTGTAGCTGAAATGTCCCAAAAAAGTGTTGCATTTGTAGGTAGCTGAGACACAGGTAAACTACTTTCCTGTTCCATCCCTTCAACTGTTCCATTACTTGCTCTTCTCCTTTTCCTTCTCGGCCTTTGCTAGTTTCTTCTGCATAATCTTATGCCTTCGCTTCCTTCCTGTTGATATGTTCGAACTAAATCTCTCTCTATAGCTCCATCTATTTAATCTGTTTTCTCTATCAATCTCCATCATCTTACTTGACTGTGAGGTTCTCTCTCCCTACCCCTCTTCCTCCTCTTCCATCTCTCACCCTCCTTTAGTGCCCCTTTTATTTATTTCCCCTTTCTTTCACTTATTCTATATTCTCTTCTTTCATTCCCTTTTTCTTAACGTCTCTACCCTTTCCCTTCCTTTACATTTTCTAGTCATGGAAAGGAACTTCAATTCCTCTTCCCTCTCATCTTTTCCCCCCTTTTAGTCTTTCTTCTCCTTTCCCATCTGTTGTTATTCTTCTTCCCAGCCACGCCCTCTCTCCGTTCCCTCTATTCCCCATCTTTTATTGTTTTTGTTTAAGTTCCCATTTTCTTCCTTCCACCTCCACTATCTTCTGTGCTCTCTCGTTTTCTTAATGGCTCTAAGCTGCGTTTTTTCTTGTTCTTAGAGACATGGCTTACCCGAGTCTCGTTTTCTATGTAGTTGGTGCGTGTCTCTGTCTCTCTATGTCTCTCTCTCTCTCTCTCTCTCTCTCTGTCTCTGTCTCTCTATGTCTCTGTCTCTCTCTCTCTGTCTCTCTCTGTCTCTGTCTCTGTCTCTCTCTCTCTGTCTCTGTCTCTCTCTCTCTGTCTCTCTCTCTCTCTGTCTCTGTCTCTGTCTCTTTGTCTCTGTCTCTCTCTGTCTCTGTCTCTCTGTCTCTGTCTCTGTCTCTCT
>NC_091228.1:5225865-5248585 GCF_040958095.1 Procambarus clarkii
GGTCCACTACCACCCACAGGATGGGTATGGGGTCCACTACCACCCACAGGATGGGTATGGGGTCCACTACCACCCACAGAATGGGTATGGGGTCCACTACCACCCACAGAATGGGTATGGGGTCCACTACCACCCACAGAATGGGTATGGGGTCCACTACCACCCACAGAATGGGTATGGGTGTCCACTGATACCTAAAGCTTCGTTATAAGGTACATATTTAAACTAAACTATTGAACTTACTCGGATAACCTTGTTCGTTATGGCTTTAAGAGTTTAAGGTCACCCTTTTGAAAAGGTCAATAATCAAGAACATGCAACAGAAATAAGTAACTGATCAATATCCCCCAGTAAGGATAATACTCTAGAAAATAGTGACCAATATTCGCCGTGTTCCTCTTTTAAAATTTCACCTGAAAAAAAATAGACAAAATTTTTTAAAACGCCTTAAAAAAGGCTATTTAAAAAAGGGGTACAAAAGTAATAATAGCAGGTCTAAAAGGGCCAAACGCCCTGGTAACGATCATTGAAGCTAGCCTTTATGCTCTAATTTGATAAAAAAAAAAAAGCATTAAACAGTAAAATGAAAATGTCGAACTCTCGACTCCTCGAAGGGTAATTAGCCACTGGAAATCATGTTATAATATTTTCTCTGTGTCCAGCTGATTAGATTGTCTCTCTACTCTTGCTCCTGTTTGCATGTTGCCCAACCTGTCCTCTTAAAAAGAACGTCGCTTTTGGCCGTTTGTCCGTATGGCCGAATTTGGACGTAATTTGAAAATGAAAATAATTTGGGATTTTTTTTTCAACAACAGTAAGTTAAGGGTCCTCTGATAGGTTAGGTGGGCAGGAAATTCTCATAAAGTTTCAAAACGTTATGAAAAACGTTAATTTAAAGTGTCCTCTTCTAACCCCTGCGCGTACGCCGGGCGACTCAAATAGAAAACGGAACAGAACGTCACTTTTGTGAGTCGATTTCATTTCAAATTACGTCCAAATTTGGCCATAGTTCACATACAGGCTAAAAGTGACGTTATTTTTAATAGGACGGGTTGCCCCGTGAACTTTGTAATGAGAGAGGACACGTTGTTGCATCTGCACTTTGCAAACGATGAATGGCTTCCTGGGTTCTTTTTTAATCATGTAGGATTAATTAAATGCAAGTTACGCAAGTTACGCAAGTATTTACGAACGTGTACATCTTTCCTCAATCTTTGACGGCTTTGGTTACATTTATTAAACAGTTTACAAGCATGAAAACTTGCCAATCAACTGTTGTTATTGTTATAAACAGCCTCCTGGTGCTTCGGAGCTCATTAACTGTTTAATAATTGTAAACAAAGCCGCCAAAGATTGAGAAAAGATGGACAGGTTCGTAAGTGCTTGCGTAACTGCTTCGTGAATCTGGCCCCCAGGTTCGTAAGTGCTTGCGTAACTGCTTCGTGAATCTGGCCCCCAGGTTTGTAAGTGCTTGCGTAACTGCTTCGTAAATCTGGCCCCAGGTTCGTAAGTGCTTGCGTAACTGCTTCGTTAATCTGGCCCCAGGTTCGTAAGTGCTTGCGTAACTGTTTCGTGAATCTGGCCCCCAGGTTCGTAAGTGCTTGCGTAACTGCTTCGTGAATCTTACCCCAGGTTCGTAAGTGCTTGCGTAACTGCTTCGTGAATCTGGCCCCCAGGTTTGTAAGTGCTTGCGTAACTGCTTCGTAAGTCTGGCCCCCCAGGTTCGTAAGTGCTTACGTAACTGCTTCGTAAGTCTGGCCCCAGGCTCGTAAGTGCTTGCGTAACTGCTTCGTGAATCGTTCCAGGCACTTCATCTACCCAAGGCTTGCAACAATTACTAGAACAACAACAATCACAACAATTTACAATCACAACAATTTACAATCACAACAATTTACAATCACAACAATTTACAATCACAACAGTTTACAATCACAACAGTTTACAATCACAACAATTTACAATCACAACAATTTACAATCACAACAATTTACAATCACAACAATTTACAATCACAACAGTTTACAATCACAACAGTTTACAATCACAACAATTTACAATCACAACAATTTACAATCACAACAATTTACAATCACAACAATTTACAATCACAACAGTTTACAATCACAACAGTTTACAATCACAACAATTTACAATCACAACAATTTACAATCACAACAATTTACAATCACAACAATTTACAATCACAACAATTTACAATCACAACAATTTACAATCACAACAGTTTACAATCACAACAATTTACAATCACAACAATTTACAATCACAACAATTTACAATCACAACAATTTACAATCACAACAATTTACAATCACAACAGTTTACAATCACAACAATTTACAATCACAACAGTTTACAATCACAACAATTTACAATCACAACAATTTACAATCACAACAATTTACAATCACAACAATTTACAATCACAACAATTTACTAGGATTCGCGTCTACAATCTTTTTGAACATTTTCCCTAATCTATTTTGCTGAATTTGAATGGACTTTGAATTTGATTTTGAACTTTTTGATTTGAATTTGAATCTACTGAAAATCTACAAAATATCCTCTAATGGTGTATCTTTTACACGGGTAAATTGTTATCCATTTCTTATCCAATTCGTTCTTATCCACTTCGTCTTCAAATCCAAGTTGTTGATGTTGGATTCAGGTTGATTCATCGGAGTTGAAAACAACTCCTTGGATTGTCTTAGATGTTCTCAAAGCACCAAGCCATTACGACTATATAGCACTGGAAAGGGGTTAGGATATAAGGATTTGGGATGGGACGGAGGGAAAGGAATGGTGCCCAAGCACTTGTGGACGGTCGAGGGGGGATTGAACGCCGACCTGCATGAAGCGAGACCGTCGCTCTACCGTCAGCATCCAAGTGGTTGGATATCTCAGATTGTTGTGGTTGTGAAGCTGTAATACAACAGAGATATGTGTTGTATTTGTGGATATATGTTGGATATATGTGGATATATGTTGGATATATGTGGATATATGTTGTATTTGTGGATATATACAACACGGAACTGATCTAATTGTATAGTTTATGTCATTTGGAAAGTTAATGGATTGTATTTAGACGTTTTGCTTCTCAATAGGTTATAATTGGCTTGTTTGAATTCTTCATAGGCTAAGATCGAGGCCTTTGAGTGCTGAAAAGTTTCAAAAAGAATTACGAATTGAAAAAGCTTGATTCAGAATTCAGAGATCATTAACGAGCTCTCTTTGGAATCACCAATTTGTGTCTGCAGAGTCGGGCGTTGGCTCTTGGAACCCGCCATTCCAGCCTTCGGTTGACCAAACCACACACTAGAAAGTGAAGGGACGACGACGTTTCGATCCGTCCTGGACCATTCTCAAGTCGATTGTGTCGATTCTCAAGACCATTTTCGCAATCGACTTGAGAATGGTCCAGGACGGACCGAAACGTCGTCGTCCCTTCACTTTCTAGTGTGTGGTCTGGTCAACATATTTCAGCCACGTTATTGTGACTCATCGCCTGCAGACTTCAGTTGTTTAAAGCAATGACTCCTGCCCTATTTTTCCATCATATCCTGTGTGAGAGAGACAGAGAGAGAGAGACAGAGACAGAGACAGAGACAGAGAGAGACAGAGAGACAGAGAAAGAGAGAGAGAGAGAGAGAGAGAGAGAGAGAGAGAGAGAGAGAGAGAGAGAGAGAGAGAGAGAGAGAGAGAGAGAGAGTGAGAGAGAGAGTGAGAGAGAGAGAGTGAGAGAGAGAGAGAGAGAGAGAGAGAGAGAGAGAGAGAGAGAGAGAGAGAGAGTGAGAGAGAGAGAGAGAGAGAGAGAGAGAGAGAGAGAGAGAGAGAGAGAGAGAGAGAGAGTGAGAGAGAGAGAGTGAGAGAGAGAGAGTGAGAGAGAGAGAGAGAGAGAGAGAGAGAGAGAGAGAGAGAGAGAGAGTGAGAGAGAGAGAGTGAGAGAGAGAGAGAGAGAGAGAGAGAGAGAGAGAGAGAGAGAGAGAGAGAGAGAGAGAGAGAGAGAGAGAGAGAGAGAGTGAGAGAGAGAGAGAGTGAGAGAGAGAGAGAGAGAGAGAGAGAGAGAGAGAGAGAGAGAGAGAAGGAGTGTTAAGGGTCGTACGAAGTTAATGTTGACAGAATTGATTACATGTTCACTCATTAGAGAGGCAAACACAAGATATCCTAACCAGTAAAAAGA
This sequence comes from Procambarus clarkii, assembly GCF_040958095.1. NCBI lineage: Eukaryota > Metazoa > Arthropoda > Malacostraca > Decapoda > Cambaridae > Procambarus > Procambarus clarkii. The sequence continues at coordinate 5,230,070 of NC_091228.1, forward strand.
ACATTATTAAGTGACAAAAAAAATATATATGGATGTTTGCAGACGGAGGGAGAGAGAGAGGGAGGGAGGAGAAAGAGAGGGAGAGGGGGTAGGATGGAGTTGAGATAAAGAAAAAGGAGAAGAAGAAGTAGATGATATAGAGTATAGAACAGGGAAAACAGCAATAAATGAAATGAAACAAAAATGATGATATATTTTATATATAAATGTATAACCTGCCTTCAATCCTGTATATTTACCTACAAATTATAAATCATCAACTCGATGTATTAAAATACATCATACAATCATACAATCTCGCTAGTGAATGTTATGAATAACAACCATAACTCCTAGCAGCAACAAGTAATAATTTCAGTTGTGGGGATATCTTATGACGGAGATAACAACAGGATAACAATCCCACTTGTGTATTTATGTAGTCTATGTATAAACTTCATATACACCATGTCGTTCGCACCTCTCCTGTGTATATTATCAAGGTCTGTATATGTATAAACTTGCTATCTCAACGGATACAGCTGCTATCGTGGATCTAATCCTTTTATTCGTCTTGTAGTTACGAAAGATTTGCTGTATTTCTGCATTAAACTGCTTAAATACATAAATATGGAACCCATTTTTGTAATCTAAATTATAATATTACAAAGTGTCGACTAGTCAGAGGATACATGTTTCATAAAGGTATGGCATAAAGGTATGTACACATCTAGTTGTGCTTGCGAGGGTTGAGCTCTGGCTCTTTGGCCCCCGCCTGTCTTTAAGAGACTTGGAGCTGATTGGGGACTTTTGAGACATTCAGAGAACGGTAATCAGACGTTCCAGGTGATAACAAGGCATTGAGGCGATCAGGAAACTTCAAGAAAGAGGAGGAAGGAATAGGAGAAGGAGGAAGGGTCAAGAAAGAGGGAGGAAGGGTCAAGAAAGAGGGAGGAAGGGTCAAGAAAGAGGGAGGAAGGGTCAAGAAAGAGGGAGGAAGGGTCAAGAAAGAGGGAGGAAGGGTTAAGAAAGAGGGAGGAAGGGTCAAGAAAGAGGGAGGAAGGGTCAAGAAAGAGGGAGGAAGGGTCAAGAAAGAGGGAGGAAGGGTCAAGAAAGAGGGAGGAAGGGTCAAGAAAGAGGGAGGAAGGGTCAAGAAAGAAGGAGGAAGGGTCAAGAAAGAGGGAGGAAGGGTCAAGAAAGAGGGAGGAAGGGTCAAGAAAGAGGGAGGAAGGGTCAAGAAAGAGGGAGGAAGGGTCAAGAAAGAGGGAGGAAGGGTCAAGAAAGAGGGAAGGGAGTGATATTCCACTTGGTTTCTGGGTCTCAGACGTCCTCCTTCCGGAGGCTGAAGGCCTATAAGTGGATTGAAGAATATTTTTGCCTTCAGAAGTTGGCGGTGAGGGGTTTTTGAGGATCTGGAAGATAATCTTCAATAAGTCAGGGTTCGTTGTTGTTGTGTGTGTGTGTGTGTGTGTGTGTGTGTGTGTGTGTGTGTGTGTGTGTGTGTGTGTGTGTGTGTGTGTGTATTCACCTAGCTGTTTGCGGGGGTTGAGCTTTGCTCTTTCGGCCCGCCTCTCAACTGTCAATCAACTGTTTACTAACTACTTTTTTTTCCTCCACACCACACACACATACACACCAGGAAGCAGCCCGTGACAGCTGACTAACTCCCAGGTACCTATTTACTGCTCGGTAACAGGGGCATTCAGGGTGAAAGAAACTTTGTCCATTTGTTTCTGGTGCGGGAATCGAACCCGCGCCACAGAATTACGAGTCCTGCGCGCTATCCACCAGGCTACCAGGCCCCTCCGATGTATGTGTGTGTGTGTGTGTGTGTGTGTGTGTGTGTGTGTGTGTGTGTGTGTGTGTGTGTGTGTGTGTGTGTGTGTGTGTGTGTGTGTGTCATCCAGATGTGGATGACAATCTATATAACACAGGAATGGATGACTAATTCCTCTAAACTTCAGTAGTAGTCAAGGAAATATTGAAAATACCACCATAAGAACAGTACTTGCTTCTAGAATCTTAATTCCTATTACGACAACTCATAGCCCAGTGGATACAGCTTCTACACACATGACGTGCAGGGTTCGACCTTCCTAGAACCCAGGTGAATGAAATGCCTATTTCCACGAAAGTGTAGATGACAAATACTAATAATTAATACTAATAATAATAACAGATTAGCACACACTATTCTCATGCGTTTCAAACGTGTTCAATTGAACCAGTCTCGCTCTTTACTGTTTTATTGTTTAATTATTAATTAGGCATTTGAAAGGCAGTTTCCAGGTGCCGGTCGCTCGCTCCCTGCAAAGGTATATGTAATTATCATCATATAATTGAATAAAAATAATTATATTCTCCATCAGTAATTCTCTAATGCAGCTTAACATCAAATATTGTTATCGTTCGTCCATTTAAGATATCTTTGTGAAATATCTTTTTAAGATATTTCTTAGATATTTAGATATTTATTTATTTATATTTGGATATACTTAGATATTAGATATTTAGATATCTTAGATATTTCTTCTTTCTAAGATATTTCTTTCTTAGATATCTAAGATATCTTTGTGAAATATGTACAGAAAATATGTTGATTTGTGTTTATATTTCAGTGGTTATGCTAATTATTTAACTTTTTGGAGTTATATGTAATATATTTACATATATAATGTATATACTTATCTTTGCCTGGGTCTGTATGCTTTCTATATCTCTTTCTCTAGAGAATTCATTCACTAGCTGCCCTAGACTATATGAAGGGGAGTACAGTGTGTGTCAAGAACTAGCTGCCCTAGACTATATGAAGGGGAGTACAGAGTGTGTCAAGAACTAGCTGCCCTAGACTATATGAAGGGGAGTACAGTGTGTGTCAAGAACTAGCTGCCCTAGACTATATGAAGGGGAGTACAGAGTGTGTCAAGAACTAGCTGCCCTAGACTATATGAAGGGGAGTACAGAGTGTGTCAAGAACTAGCTGCCCTAGACTATATGAAGGGGAGTACAGTGTGTGTCAAGAACTAGCTGCCCTAGACTATATGAAGGGGAGTACAGAGTGTGTCAAGAACTAGCTGCCCTAGACTATATGAAGGGGAGTACAGTGTGTGTCAAGAACTAGCTGCCCTAGACTATATGAAGGGGAGTACAGTGTGTGTCATGAACTAGCTGCCCTAGACTATATGAAGGGGAGTACAGTGTGTGTCAAGAACTAGCTGCCCTAGACTATATGAAGGGGAGTACAGTGTGTGTCAAGAACTAGCTGCCCTAGACTATATGAAGGGGAGTACAGTGTGTGTCAAGAACTAGCTGCCCTAGACTATATGAAGGGGAGTACAGTGTGTGTCAAGAGCTAGCTGCCCTAGACTATATGAAGGGGAGTACAGTGTGTGTCAAGAACTAGCTGCCCTAGACTATATGAAGAGGAGTACAGTGTGTGTCAAGAACTAGCTGCCCTAGACTATATGAAGTGGAGTACAGTGTGTGTCAAGAACTAGCTGCCCTAGACTATATGAAGGGGAGTACAGAGTGTGTCAAGAACTAGCTGCCCTAGACTATATGAAGGGGAGTACAGAGTGTGTCAAGAACTAGCTGCCCTAGACTATATGAAGGGGAGTACAGAGTGTGTCAAGAACTAGCTGCCCTAGACTATATGAAGGGGAGTACAGTGTGTGTCAAGAACTAGCTGCCCTAGACTATATGAAGGGGAGTACAGAGTGTGTCAAGAACTAGCTGCCCTAGACTATATGAAGGGGAGTACAGAGTGTGTCAAGAACTAGCTGCCCTAGACTATATGAAGGGGAGTACAGTGTGTGTCAAGAACTAGCTGCCCTAGACTATATGAAGGGGAGTACAGAGTGTGTCAAGAACTAGCTGCCCTAGACTATATGAAGGGGAGTACAGAGTGTGTCAAGAACTAGCTGCCCTAGACTATATGAAGGGGAGTACAGTGTGTGTCAAGAACTAGCTGCCCTAGACTATATGAAGGGGAGTACAGAGTGTGTCAAGAACTAGCTGCCCTAGACTATATGAAGTGGAGTACAGTGTGTGTCAAGAACTAGCTGACCTAGACTATATGAAGGGGAGTACAGTGTGTGTCAAGAACTAGCTGCCCTAGACTATATGAAGGGGAGTACAGAGTGTGTCAAGAACTAGCTGCCCTAGACTATATGAAGGGGAGTACAGTGTGTGTCAAGAACTAGCTGCCCTAGACTATATGAAGGGGAGTACAGAGTGTGTCAAGAACTAGCTGCCCTAGACTATATGAAGGGGAGTACAGTGTGTGTCAAGAACTAGCTGCCCTAGACTATATGAAGGGGAGTACAGAGTGTGTCAAGAACTAGCTGACCTAGACTGTATGAAGGGAGTACAGTGTGTCAAGAACTAGCTGCCCTAGACTATATGAAGGGGAGTACAGTGTGTTGTCAAGAACTAGCTGACCTAGACTATATGAAGGGTAGTACAGAGTGTGTCAAGAACTAGCTGCCCTAGACTATATGAAGGGTAGTACTGAGTGTGTCAAGAACTAGCTGCCCTAGACTATATGAAGGGGAGTACAGTGTGTGTCAAGAACTAGCTGCCCTAGACTATATGAAGGGGAGTACAGAGTGTGTCAAAATGCTAAAATGCTAAAAAATCCCCATCACACAGGATGGTTAGTCATACAGAGGCATGTCATAGGCAGTCTGGACTGGCAGACTCCGGATGCATTTTGAGGATATCATCAACACGAGAGTGAATAAGGCAGCAGTGGTAATACAAGTCCCCATCTCACAGGATGGTTAGTCATACAGGGCCATGTACGAATATCGTGTGTATGGCCTTTTATGTAAATTTTTCATAGGAGATTCTATGTACGGGTTGCATATATACCCTAAATATGTTGCGTGTGGGTTATGAACATATTGCATATGTTTTGTTCTGAATTGGTTTCGAACGGACTGTTGCATACATGTTTCGAACGGGTTCTTACGTAATGGTGAAACACTTGGGCACACGATGCATGACACCTGAGTGGACTCATTCGGATTCGTGGTCCTTAAATTCCGGGTTCGATCCCCGGTGGAGGCGGAGACAAATGGCAAAAAGCTTCTTTCACCCTGATGCCCCCTGTTCACCTAGCAGTAAATAGGTACCTGGAGTTAGACAGCTGCTACGGGCTGCTTCCTGGGGGTGTGTAACAAAAAGGAGGCCTGGTCGAGGACCGGGCCGCGGGGACGCTAAACCCCGAAATCATCTCAAGATAACAATGAGTCACAATAACCCTGGAAACACAAACCGAAACTGTCTCTATTTTCCGCTTGTTACAACTTGTAAAAAAGTTGTTACATCTTGGCTTAACGTGTTTATGACGTATTAGAACGTTGTTACAACTTGCTATATTGGTTGTTACAACTGGTTAGGTGGTGTTAAAACTTGTTCGAACGTTGTACCAACGTCGTAGTTTCGGTGTGTGTTTGGCGGGAACAGAGCTGAAGATATAATGACTGAACCACACATCAGAAAATGAGGAATCAACGACGTTTCGAGTCGATTGTAGTGAAATACTCGTTCCAATATAACCTATTTTCCGTCCCCTGAGTTAATTCCCGCCAAACACACACCGAAACTACGATGTTGGTACAACGTTGGAATAAATTTTACCACCTCCTAACCAGTTATAACAACCAATATAGCAAGTTGTAACAACGTTCTAATACGTCATAAACACGTTAAGCCAAGATGTAACAACTTTATTACAAGTTGTAACAAGCGGAAAATAGAGACAGTTTCGGTTTGTGTTTCCAGGACAAGGCTTCAAAAAATGAATTAGTGGTCATACTAAACTAAGATCACTATGTCGATATGCAAGAAAATGCAGAATAGAACCAGTGAAGAGCAGAGGTGCCATAGGCACAATCAGAGAACACTGTATAAACATCAGAGGTCCGCGGTTGTTCAACGTCCTCCCAGCGAGCATAAGAAATATTGCCGGAACAACCGTGGACATCTTCAAGAGGAAACTAGATTTATTCCTCCAAGGAGTGCCGGACCAACCGGGCTGTGGTGGGTATGTGGGCCTGCGGGCCGCTCCAAGCAACAGCCTGGTGGACCAAACTCTCACAAGTCAAGCCTGGCCTCGGGCCGGGCTTGGGCAGTAGAAGAACTCCCAGAACCCCATCAAGCAGGTATATGTGGGCCTGCGGGCCGCTCCAAGCAACAGCCTGGTGGACCAAACTCTCACAAGTCAAGCCTGGCCTCGGGCCGGGCTTGGGGAGAAGAAGAACTCCCAGAACCCCATCAAGCAGGTATATGTGGGCCTGCGGGCCGCTCCAAGCAACAGCCTAGTGGACCAAACTCTCACAAGTCAAGCCTGGCCTCGGGCCGGGCTTGGGGAGTAGAAGAACTCCCAGAACCCCATCAACCAGGTATATGTGGGCCTGCGGGCCGCTCCAAACAACAGCCTGGTGGACCAAACTCTCATAAGTCAAGCCTGGCCTCGGGCCGGGCTTGGGCAGTAGAAGAACTCCCAGAACCCCATCAAGCAGGTATATGTGGGCCTGCGGGCCGCTCCAAGCAACAGCCTGGTGGACCAAACTCTCATAAGTCAAGCCTGGCCTCGGGCCGGGCTTGGGGAGTAGAAGAACTCCCAGAACCCCATCAAGCAGGTATATGTGGGCCTGCGGGCCCCTCCAAGCAACAGCCTGGTGGACCAAACTCTCACAAGTCAAGCCTGGCCTCGGGCCGGGCTTGGGCAGTAGAAGAACTCCCAGAACCCCATCAACCAGGTATATGTGGGCCTGCGGGCCGCTCCAAGCAACAGCCTGGTGGACCAAACTCTCACAAGTCAAGTCTGGCCTCGGGCCGGGCTTAGGGAGTAGAAGAACTCCCAGAACCCCATCAACCAGGTATCAACCAGTTATGAACCAGGTATCAACCAGGTATCAACCAGTTATGAACCAGGTATCAACCAGGTATCAACCAGTTATGAACCAGGTATCAACCAGGTATCAACCAGTTATGAACCAGGTATCAACCAGGTATCAACCAGTTATGAACCAGGTATCAACCAGGTATCAACCAGTTATGAACCAGGTATCAACCAGGTATCAACCAGTTATGAACCAGGTATCAACCAGGTATCAACTACCTTGTTTATAAAATTGCGTCAGTTGACTCAAAGTACCGGACTACATAGTGCTACTTAACGAAGTTCAGATGGAACAACAGCCTTTATTGCCACCATTAATTACTTCGAGAGTCATTAGCAAAGCTAATTACCTGAAGTACTATTTTTGACCCCCAAACCACCACGTTGCAAATGAGCATCAAACACCAATCAAAGCAACATATAAATTTTTGGTTTGCAACAATACAGTTTTATACCGTGTTTTTATTGGAGAAATTAAGCTTAATAAAGATGGTGAGGTAATTTAACTCGCTCAATGTGTCAGGAGGAAAAAATATATATAATTGTGTTCTGACTTTACTAAAGGTGGCAGGCAATTAGGAGCTGAATTTGAATCGAACTGTCAGGGGGAAAGCGCCAAGCCATTACGACTATATAGCACTGGGAAGGGGTCATGATAAGGGATGGATTGGTAGGGGGAAAGGAATGGTGCCCAATCATTTGTGGATGGTCGGGGATTGAACGCCGACCTGCATGAAGCGAAACCGTCGCTCTACCGTCCAGCCCACGTCGTTGGGGACTATTAGAGTGAGACGAGGACTACCAAATTAAGTAAAGCAGATTACCCCAAAACTATCCAACCGGGTGATTCAGACTTGCCTTAACTACCCAACAGGGGTGATTCAGACTTGCCTTAAAAATACCCAACAAGGTGATTCAGACTACCCATAAAACTACCCAACAGGGTGATTCAGACTACCCTTCAAACTACCCAACAGGGATGATTCAGACTACCCATAAAACTACCCAACAGGGTGATTCAGACTTCCCTTAAAACTACCCAACAGGGTGATTCAGACTTCCCTTAAAACTACCCAACAGGGTGATTCAGACTACCCTTAAACTACCCAACAGGGTGATTCAGACGACCCTTAAAACTACCCAACAGGGTGATTCAGACTACCCATAAAACTACCCAACAAGGTGATTCAGACGACCCTTAAAACTACCCAACAGGGTGATTCAGACGACCCTTCAAACTACCCAACAAGGTGATTCAGACGACCCTTAAAACTACCCAACAAGGTGATTCAGACGACCCATAAAACTACCCAACAGGGTGATTCAGACTACCCATAAAACTACCCAACAAGGTGATTCAGACGACCCTTAAAACTACCCAACAAGGTGATTCAGACTTGCCTTCAAACTACCCAACAAGGTGATTCAGACTTCCCATAAAACTACCCAACAAGGTGATTCAGACTACCCATAAAACTACCCAACAAGGTGATTCAGACGACCCTTAAAACTACCCAACAAGGTGATTCAGACGACCCTTCAAACTACCCACCAAGGTGATTCAGACGACCCTTAAAACTACCCAACAAGGTGATTCAGACTTCCCTTAAAACTACCCAACAATACGAGACAAACTATACATACAATAATTAGACTCTTCAAGTAAAGGAACCGAAACCAAAATTGGAAAAAATACAATAAATGGATTTAAAAAATAGTCAGACAGACCAATTTTCCGGCTTAACAGGTACAAAAATGTCATAAAAGTTTGAAATGCTGCGTCTGTGTGTGTGTGGGGGGGGGGAAGGGGGGGGGAGATTTATATATATATCTTTTGGACACGTTTCTCTCCCTCTCGCTTTTTTTTGCTTTTTTTGCTTTTTTTTTGCTTTTTTATGCTTTTTTTGTTTTTTTTTTTTTTGCTTCTTTGCTTTGTTTTTTTTTTCTTCTTTTTTTTTCTTTTTTTTTCCTTTGCTTTTTTTTGCTTTTTTGGCTTTTTTTACTTTTTTTTTTTTTTTTTTTTTTTTTTTTCTTTTTTTTTTTTTTTTTTTATTTTTATGCTTTTTTTTGCTTTTTTTTTATTATAAAACATTCACCTTTTTTGTTCTTTCTGTTTTGTTCTTCGCTTTTTTGGTTTCGTCCTTCGTAGTTTCTTGTTCCGCGTATACTTTTCTTTCGTGTTTTTTGTTCGCCTTTTGTGTTGCATATAAGTATACTTTTTGGTAGTGAGTATACCTTAAGAGGTGCGTATATACCGGATGGGATGAGTATACCGGGCATGGTATAATATATATACCGAGTGCATTGCAATAAATTGGACTAATATCACAGTTATCTTGAAATCTTGAGATTATCTTGAGATGATTTCGGGGCTTAGTGTCCCCGCGGCCCGGTTCTCGACCAGGCCTCGAGGACCTGCTCCAACGGTGACTGGAGCAGGTTCTGTTGCTACGTTCTGTTGCAAACGATTTGTTTGCAACATTTGAAACGTTTTTTTTAAGCTTTGGTGAAGAAATGAGAGAGTTAACCAGCAATGGTCCCCTTCATATGCTGTGTTGCAGGCGAGGTTGTAGCCGGGAATAGTGAGTGAGATAGTGGTGGTGATGCTGGTAGTGGTGGTGGTGGTGGTAGTGGTGCTGGTAGTGGTGGTGGTGGTGGTGGTGGTGGTAGTGGTGGTGGTATCCCCAGTGTTACTGGTAGTGGTAGAATTGTCAGTGATACCAGTTTACACCAAACTTACTCCCACTAACAAACTAACTTACCCCTAACTATCTATCTCTCTCTCTCAGCCAATCTCCTCTCTGACTAAGGCTCAATATCTGCCAATCTGTATCTCATAATTCATTTAGTTTCAATCTGGTCCGCTATCAGTAAAGCCAGAAACTACTCTAATAGCATTGTTGTTGTTCAACCATTCTCGTAGATAATATAGATAGAGAAACATAGATAATATGTTTATGTATATTTTTCTTTGAGTGACTTAAATTGTATAAGCTATAATTATTTCAGTATAATTCAGATTATGGAAATGTCAAATGGAACTTCACAGAGGTTGATAAAAGATATAGAATAACAGGAATAAAAGTGAATAAAGAGCTATAACAACACCAATCAACAATTCTTTAGCAACGTCAAGAACCTAAAACAAGATGTGGGAACCGACCTGTGAGATTTATATTTATTTAATTTATATGAATTTATATTTACGTTAATTTATATACTTCGATAGCAATTTGTATAATGATAAGTGGACTGTATTTCTGCAATAATCTCATAATCTCACAAATCGATCCTCTACACATTAGGGGGGGTTATTAAATTAATATATATGCAGCCAATCAAACTACAGTAACTACATACATTGAAGAGGTTCCTTATCTTATAGTACAGCAGGTTAGTCCACCAGGTATAACTAGGGTGTAGACACCAAATTATCCTCTTTGAGGTAGCTTCCATATCACCCAGTAACTGGTGCACAAATCTTCCTTCCTCGTCTTGACCTGTCAAAAGTGCGCTAGCTGTGAAGCCAGAATCCTATATATGACAAGCTATATCAGAGAAAACACTATATGGAACATGAAGACCTGGCTTAATTACCTTTAGTTTGAGGCGATTTCGCGATCTAACCGGGTCACCCTATATCCTGACATTAATGGCCATAAATGAATGATAAACGGGTTTCGGATAGACACTTAACTTGAATTGTAGACATCGTGTTGGAGATGGTACCTTTGGTTTCCATAACACTACGTCCAAGTAAAATTAACAGGAGCCGTATTTGCTCCCGTGTGCCTCTGGTCTCGTATACACAATGGCTGTTTAACACTCCATACTATTGACGTTACTGGCCGACATTGTCCAGAATGATAGGAGCTGAATTTGCTCCACACGTCTCGGAGGTGACACAACAATGGCTGCCCTCCTACCCCACTCTCTCTGACGCCTGGCCTACTTTGTCCAGATTTCAGAAAGTGATAGAAGGGTCACATTTACTCTACTTTAATATTGATAATTAAGTTAATTTATATAAGATGTTTTTATGATGGTAAAGTCCAAAGACTAATGTATTTAAGAATAATTCCCAGCAGAATAGCTGGTGAATTATAATAGTATGTGGTGATGATATCCCGTTTTCTATAGACGGTAATTCCACTACAAGTTACGTTTTCTATGGGTAACTTGTTGGTAATACAGCTATTATCTGTATGATATATTAAATGGTGTCGGATTTTCCGACATAATTCCCCAGGGGGCTGCTCACGGGTCGAAGTCCTAATTAGAACAGACGAACACCGATACTCCTCCTTCGAATTATTAGATTAATTTGATGTTAGTAGTTAGTAATCACACATTTGTGCGTCTGTTCGTACAGGACGGATGTCCCGTACTAGAGTTGCAGGGGTTAGAAGTCTAATGCGATTTCATTTCCCTGTCAACTCTTGAAAGGCTAATATTCAAGCCTTATTACATATTATTTAACCCAGAAGACTGGATGTGATCAAGTACTACAGTCAAGTATGATTCAGGGACTGCAGTGAGATCAGTGACATTAGATATAACTTGAAGTTTCTTCAGGTAACTGGTCACTGATATATAAACACTGAGGCCCATGGAATACATCCTGATTAAATAATAAATGTATCAAATCAGTCATCAGATTTACTGGGGTTTAATTTAGTTAATTGATTCAGAAGATTGAATAGCTCATCATTAAAGTAAAGTATGGTTCTGAGACTGCAGTGGGTTCAGTGACATTGGTCGCAGTGACTTGTAGCTGTTTTAGGCTACTGTTCACTGATTTGCCACTGAGGCCTCATGAACTCATCTCCAGCTTTAAATGATGATACTAACATCAACCTCTGTTGGTATAGTCAGCTGTAATCTCCTTAGTATAATGCTACTGGAGAAATATAATCAGCTGACAAATTTAGATTTCTACTGGTATTGTTTATCTGCAGCCATAGGCCTCCTCAGGCTTGATACTGGGCCTGAGAGTAATTTACCTCCTGCAGAGTTTAACATGGTTATACCCTGATATTTAGTAGGGCTACCGATGAATCGATGGCAATAGTCTGTCCCAACAAGGAGACCGAAGTCAGTGAGGTGATCAGACTTAATATTATCTGCCAATTTTATTCCTCTATTTCTCAGGAATTTGGCTGTTGCTCTCAGACCTTGAACTTGTAGGTCTACTGGTATTTTGTCCACCACAATGGCTTGTACTCGACAGACGTACCTGCCTAAACGTACTGATGGTTGTACCACCTGGTAGACTTGAGGTCCTGCATCTGTTACAAACCCTGAGATGTTGAATGACGTCTGGGCTACAGGCCTTAATTGTAATTCTTCTGCCAACTTTTTGGTGATATATGTTCTCTGGGATCCTTGGTCAAACAACCCACGGGTATGGACCTTGGCCCTCTTATTCAGGATGGTAATTTGGGCAGTAGGCAAAGTCGTATTACCTTTAGACTTTGCCGATTGGACACTCTTTGTTGGTTGCACCTTGCAGTACTGTACTGTGGTGGGAATGCTATCTTCCACCTTGGGGTTTGGAGACGTTGTTTTGGTGTCTCTGCACAATGCTGCATGGTGCTGACCTTTGTTACACCTATTACAGGTGTGTAATTGGGTATCACAGTCCTTGATGTTATGTTTCCTGAGGCACCTCGTGCAATGTTGCAAATCTTTGAGTCGCTCAACACGGGCGTCACTATCAGGAAAATTAGGGCAGTGGTACACTGAATGTTTCTCATTGCAGAACAAACATGTTCCATAGCTTCCAGTACCCTTTGGTGTCACGTTCTTGGGTGACACAGTAACTATAGGCTTGGAGGGTCCCACTGCATATACGCCCACACTGCCACTGTTCCACTTTGGTGTTGAATTATATTGTCTAGATTGATTTGGAGTACCTTTGGTACTCTGTGGTTTACTATTATTGGTTTCTGAGGGTTTACTTGGTGGTTTTAATTTGTCATGTGTTCGTAATTGATGAACTACTGACTTTAAACCTTCAGATATTTCATTCATGGATAAGATGCTTTTATTGTAATGAGCACTCATTTGTCTCAATATGTCCCTAGGTATTTTCTCCTGGACAATTATTTTCAAGACCCACTCAGCCCCGTTTGTATCTGCTGTCAGGCTGAGGGCATTGATCAATGATTCTACCTCCAGCTTGAATACTTGGAGTGAATCAGCTGAAGCCTCCGGTGGGGGTAAATGCAACAGCTCATGAACTAAATGTGATGTTCTTACTTCTGGATCAGCATAATTATCCTTGAGGAGTTTTACTGCCAGATCATAGCCGTCATTAGTTAATCTCAGATGGGATACTACTGTTTTAGCCTCACCTGATAATTGGCCTTGCAAATAAGAGAATTTACTACTCTTTGGTAAAGATTGTTTTGAGTCTACAAGGTCAACGAATTTGTTCCAAAATTCATCCCAATCTTCCTCATCTTTTCCTGAGAAAGTGGGTAAATTAATTGGAGGGAGTCGAGCTTCTGCTTGACTCGTATTAGATGCAACTGTTGTTGTTGTTGCTGTTGCCTTGTTCTGGGCAATTAATTTGACATAAGGCTGTAACGTGGCCTGAGAGTGATCTTCATAATTCGCAAGATCAACCATAATGTCGTCTATTTCTGTTTCTGATAAATTAGTGTTGGCAAGTTCAGCCACATATGTTGCTATTTGACATTTAATTTGCTCAAATTTACCTGCAGCTGCTTGATAATAGTTTTCCAGGTCAGCATAATCAACTTGAGATTGTTGTGACAAATCTTCACATTTCTTGATCTGTCTTGTTAAGTGGTCTTTAAGACCTGCAAGGGTTCTTTTCATTCTCCCTGCATTATCCATACTGGCTATTGGTGAAGCCTTGTGGGGCTTGTACTTGGGCTGCTCATAATACTGAACAAACACTAATGGTAGCCTAGGGTAAATTCTGCACTCACTAGGCAATAATCCTACCTCTACTAGAGGTTAGCACTTAAAATTAATACTCATTATATATATGTACAATCATACACACTAATGATTTGAGTGATAAACCAGTGTCATGGAAGTACCTATAGGTTAGCTCTTCTATATCACCCTAGGATGGTAGAGACACTAATTAATCACTCAAAGGTGTAATGATCATAAGTAATTTATTATATATACAACTCAACTCGAGTTGATAAAAATTACACCCAAAATAGGGTCTGGACCATTCATTAATGGTGTTAGGTTGTTCAATATAGTACAACTGACTATGGTAATAATGGGACTAGGATGAACGATAATAGTTCAACTAGTCAATGGTTTTATCCTATCCTGTTGTGGGTTGGCAATTAGTAAATATTATACTGTGATCACTAGTGCAATATATATTAAATAATTCTCTATTTTGGAGAAATAATATACACAATTATTGATAATAGCCTCTTAATTAGCCTCTAAGAAACTTCTAATATTATCAAGAAGTATTAAATATTATTAGTGACCTCGCGAAATAAACTCCACAAAATTCGTGGATAATCTCTCGCGAAATGTAACACCACGAAATCCGTGAACAATCTCGCGACACAGTCACTAATTTGGCTGGTTTCTATATTAGCGCTGTCATTTCACGAAATAACACGCCACCAAATATCTGTGGGTGTGCATGAAACCGCTGACGAAGCTGAACTGGGCTGAGGGAGGCTACTGAGCTCCCTCGAGGCTAGGCTGCCGTCTTTGACTGGCTGGCCTTTGTTTAAATCACACTGCACTAGTATATTTAATGAATCCACTGGTTAACTGGTTCATCCGGTACTAAGATGACCAAATGTGGGTTCATAGGACCAAATATTCCGGTTCCGAAGGTCAAAATAATGTGGGAACCGACCTGTGAGATTTATATTTATTTAATTTATATGAATTTATATTTACGTTAATTTATATACTTCGATAGCAATTTGTATAATGATAAGTGGACTGTATTTCTGCAATAATCTCATAATCTCACAAATCGATCCTCTACACATTAGGGGGGGTTATTAAATTAATATATATGCAGCCAATCAAACTACAGTAACTACATACATTGAAGAGGTTCCTTATCTTATAGTACAGCAGGTTAGTCCACCAGGTATAACTAGGGTGTAGACACCAAATTATCCTCTTTGAGGTAGCTTCCATATCACCCAGTAACTGGTGCACAAATCTTCCTTCCTCGTCTTGACCTGTCAAAAGTGCGCTAGCTGTGAAGCCAGAATCCTATATATGACAAGCTATATCAGAGAAAACACTATATGGAACATGAAGACCTGGCTTAATTACCTTTAGTTTGAGGCGATTTCGCGATCTAACCGGGTCACCCTATATCCTGACATTAATGGCCATAAATGAATGATAAACGGGTTTCGGATAGACACTTAACTTGAATTGTAGACATCGTGTTGGAGATGGTACCTTTGGTTTCCATAACACTACGTCCAAGTAAAATTAACAGGAGCCGTATTTGCTCCCGTGTGCCTCTGGTCTCGTATACACAATGGCTGTTTAACACTCCATACTATTGACGTTACTGGCCGACATTGTCCAGAATGATAGGAGCCGAATTTGCTCCACACGTCTCGGAGGTGACACAACAATGGCTGCCCTCCTACCCCACTCTCTCTGACGCCTGGCCTACTTTGTCCAGATTTCAGAAAGTGATAGAAGGGTCACATTTACTCTACTTTAATATTGATAATTAAGTTAATTTATATAAGATGTTTTTATGATGGTAAAGTCCAAAGACTAATGTATTTAAGAATAATTCCCAGCAGAATAGCTGGTGAATTATAATAGTATGTGGTGATGATATCCCGTTTTCTATAGACGGTAATTCCACTACAAGTTACGTTTTCTATGGTAACTTGTTGGTAATACAGCTATTATCTGTATGATATATTAAATGGTGTCGGATTTTCCGACACAAGAATTAAGAATATGAAAGAATCCAGAGAATAGAATAATAGAATAAACTGAAGGAGATACAACCAGGATTGAATTGAACATATAAACATGTGGAGAAAATACATATAGAAATGACAAAGAATTCAAAAATACATCTATTTGAGAAGAAACTTTGGGAGTGACATAGTGACTAAAGTATATGAAGAACATTGATAAGAGACCTGGGCTAGATTCACGAAGTAGTTACGCATTCACTTACGAACCTGGGGCCAGATTCACGAAACAGTTACGCAAGCACTTACGAACCTGGGGCCAGATTCACGAAACAGTTACGCAAGCACTTACGAACCTGGGGCTAGATTCACGAAGTAGTTACGCATTCACTTACGAACCTGGGGCCAGATTCACGAAACAGTTACGCAAGCACTTACGAACCTGGGGCCAGATTCACGAAGTAGTTACGCAAGCACTTACGAACCTGGGGCCAGATTCACGAAGTAGTTACGCAAGCACTTACGAACCTGGGGCTAGATTCACGAAGTAGTTACGCAAGCACTTACGAACCTGGGGCTAGATTCACGAAGTAGTTACGCAAGCACTTACGAACCTGGGGCCAGATTCACGAAGTAGTTACGCAAGCACTTACGAACCTGGGGCCAGATTCACGAAACAGTTACGCAAGCACTTACGAACCTGGGGCTAGATTCACGAAGTAGTTACGCAAGCACTTACGAACCTGGGGCCAGATTCACAAAGCAGTTACGCAAGCACTTACGAACGTGTACATCTTTCCTCAATCTTTGGCGGCTTTGCTTACAATTATTAAACAGTTAATGAGCTCGGAAGCACCAGGAGGCTGTTTATAACAATAACAACAGTTGATTGGCAAGTTTTCATTCTTGTAAACTGTTTAATAAATGTAACCAAAGCCGTCAAAGATTGAGGAAAGATGTACACGTTCGTAAGTGCTTGCGTAACTGCTTCGTGAATCTGGCCCCAGGTTCGTAAGTGCTTGCGTAACTGCTTCGTGAATCTGGCCCCAGGTTCGTAAGTGCTGGCTTAACTGCTTCGTGAATCAGGCCCCAGGTTGGTAAGTGCTTGCGTAACTGTTTAGTGAATCTGGCCCCAGGCTCGTAAGTGCTTGCGTAACTGCTTCGTGAATCAGACCCCAGGTCGACAGTTAAACCCTTCTAAACAAGGGAAGTCACCCAATTAATCCTTCCTCTCAAATCGCCTATCACCTTGGGAGCCGGTCGGCCGAGCGGACAGCACGCTGGACTTGTGATCCTGTGGTCCCGGGGTCGATTCCGGGCGCCGGCGAGAAACAATGGGCAGAGTTTCTTTCAGCCTATGCCCCTGTTACCTAGCAGTAAAATAGGTACCTGGGTGTTAGTCAGCTGTCACGGGCTGCTTCCTGGGGGTGGAGGCCTGGTCGAGGACCGGGCCACGGGGACACTAAAAAAGCCCCCAAATCGTCTCAAGATAACCTCAAGATATGTTGTCCCAACTGCAATATTGCTCCCAGCTCCCCTTCTCAAACACGAGAATTATCGGGAATAACAGCAATAGAGAACATGTATTGCGTAGTTGAACACAGTAAACCATTTAAATTACTGGAGCCGTAGTGTAACTGCGGAGTTATTAAACAGTGAGCACAAATGGGTAAGTACAAAATAGTCTTTTGTATATGAATTGGAGAAAATTTTAAGTTCTCTACGGGATCACCATAGCCCGTGCTACTTGCCCCGCTCATGTGCCAGGTAAGTCCACTACGGGCTCACCATAGCCCGTGCTACTTGCCCCGCTCCTGTGCCAGGTAAGTCCACTACGGGCTCACCATAGCCCGTGCTACTTGCCCCGCTCCTGTGCCAGGTAAGTCCACTACAGGCTCACCATAGCCCGTGCTACTTGCACCGCTCCTGTGCCAGGTAAGTCCACTACGGGCTCACCATAGCCCGTGCTACTTGCCCCGCTCCTGTGCCAGGTAAGTCCACTACGGGCTCACCATAGCCCGTGCTACTTGCCCCGCTCCTATGCCAGGTCAACCCGTTCTCGCACTTGCTTACAGTCAATATTGGCTTATTTAATAAGAGCATATGTGACTATGTGATAGTCACATATGTGCATATGTGATAGGCTATGGAACCACAGCCTGGTTGATCAGCTGCTAGGATTTAAACCTTGCAGGAATCCATTCAGCCTGACTTACTCCCTTTCAGAAATATGAAGTAGAGTTAGGATAATTAACCCCTGACTTTCACTAGCCTCCAGTGACCTTTGCTGACCTCCAGTGACCTTTGCTGACCTCCAGTGACCTTTGCTGACCTCCAGTGACCTTTGCTGACCTCCAGTGACCTCCAAGCACCTTTCAGAATTCAGTCTCCATCGGGGTTCTCTATGCAGTCGTCTGAAGTAACAACGTGAAAGGATTAGGTCGTCTGATAAGCGGTATCAAATCGTCATTAGTATGTGGCCTTTGCTAAATCAACTCCTTATCTCTTCGATTTTCTTGAGGCCAAATAGAGTCGTATCTTGTTTCTGGGACAAGCAGCCAGATAGCTTGGTAGCCAGCCAGCCACATAGCCAGCCAGCCAGCCAGTCAGCCAGTCAGTCAGTCAGCCAGCCAGCCAGCCAGCCAGCCAGCCAGCCAGCCAGCCAGCCAGCCAGCCAGCCAGCCAGCTAGCTAGGTAGCTAGCCAG
>NC_091228.1:5249085-5259085 GCF_040958095.1 Procambarus clarkii
CAGACACAACACCAGCAGCAGCAACAGCAGACAACAGCAACAGTAGACAACAGCAACAGTGGACAGAACAGCAGCAGCAGACACAACACCAGCAACAGCAACAGCAGACAACAGCAACAGTAGACAGAATAACAGCAGCAGACACAACACCAGCAGCAGCAACAGCAAACAGAACAGCAGCAGCAACAGTAGACAGAATAACAGCAGCAGCAGCCGTAGTAGTAGACGCAGCAGCTGCGGCATAGGTCACCGCTACCCTCCCTACGCCTCACAAATTATTGAAGACAGCAGACAGTAGGCAGGGGGGCGCTCTGCGCCACTTTCTAAAACTTCCCTCTCCTACCTACACTTCTGCCTCTCTCCACAGGGAGGAGCAAAACTGACCATTTTAAACGCTCTGCGACACTAAAACTTCCCTCTCCTAGCTACACTTCTGCCTCTCCACAGGGAGGAGCAAAACTGACCATTTTAAACGCTCTGCGACACTTTCTAAAACATCCCTGGATTTCCAAGCTAGACTTCTCCCTCTGTCAACAGGGAGGAGCAAAACTGACCATTTTAAACGCTCTGTATACTTTCTAAAACTTCCCTTTCCTAGCTAGACTCCCTCTCTCAACAGGGAGGATCAAAACTGACCATTTTGAACGCTCTGCGACACTTTCTAAAACTTCCCTAGATTTCCAAACTAGAGACTTCTCCCTCTCTCAACAGGGAGGAGCAAAACTGACCATTTTAAACGCTCTGCGCCACTAAAACTTCCCTTTCCTAGCTACACTTACGCCTCTCTCCACAGGAGGGAACAAAACTGACCATTTTGAATCACTTTGGCGAAGATGCCTAACTAAACATTGCATCAAAACTACGCTTGGACATTAAGGCAAGATTGTCGCTCCTGTGTTTTTCTTGATTTAATACAAAAAAAGAGCACACGAATCTCTCTCTCTCGGTCCCTCCTCCAAGACAGCTTTTATGTGGAGACATCCTTGGGGTTCGTGGATAATTGACCAGGTGGATAGGGTAAGGATAGTCCCCGTCCACTCACACGTATAGTCATAATTGGTTAGGCCGCTTTTTTTGTGTTCTAGTGTTCCTTAGAGAACACTAAAACACTTAAGAATGCCGGACGGAATGTGTTGTTTACCCGTCTCTCTAAGACAGAGTTGGTAAGACGGGATAAGACGGGATTATTGCAGTGGACAGATATCTGACGCGGACCAGGAAGAGGGGAAGGGAACTATCAGGGGGAAAGCGCCAAGCCATTAGACTATATAGCACTGGGAAGGGGTCAGGATAAGGATTTGGGATGGGACGGGGGAGAAAGGAATGGTGCCCAACCACTTGTGGACGGTCGGGGATTGAACGCCGACCTGCATGAAGCGAGAAGGCTGAAAAATTAAAAAGGGGATATTAATATAGTTTTGGAGAAATGGGGCGGTTCTCTCATAATATTGCTTCCCGCCCCCCCCCCCCCTGCTGAGGTAATGTAGAGGGGGAAGATACATTATACAAGAAAATGAATGATTGAATAGGAGGAGTAGTAGATAGATGGAGGAACACAGATGGAGGCCAGAGATTCAAGGATTGATAAACGCGTAAGTACAAAAAAACAAATTTCACTTGGACGGTAGAGCAACGGTCTCGCTTCATGCAGGTCGGCGTTCAATCCCCGAGCGTCCAAGTGGCTGGGGCATCATTCCTTTCCCCGTCCCATCCCAAATCCTTATATCCTGACCCCTTCCCAGTGCTATATAGTCGAAATGGCTTGGCACTTTCCCCTGATACATCCTACCATCCATCCTCTCTCTCTCTCTCTCTCTCTCTCTCTCTCTCTCTCTCTCTCTCTCTCTCTCTCTCTCTCTCTCTCTCTCTCTCTCTCTCTCTCTCTCTCTCTCTCTCTCTCTGAGAAAAATGACTTTATGACACCATATTTATTGGTCATTTTCTCGGTTTTTGGGTGAGGGAGCGGGAGATAGTGAAGGAGCGGAAGATAGTGAAGGGCACGGCTCCTCTACACCATTCTTACTGATAGTGTCAGCCTGGTTTACTGCCTCCAGGGGCGCCAGGGGGTCCCTGAGACGTGGGGGTGACTCCTTGTCAGGTCTTATGCCCCCTCACCAGTCTGTGTGAGAGGGGGGCATAAGGGTAAGAGAGGGGGCATAAACTCTCGCCGAATTATGCTTGCGGGGTTGAGCTTCGGCTCTTTGGTCTCGGCTCTCAACTGTCGATCAACTGGTGTACAGGTTCCTGAGCCTATTGGGCTCTATCATATCTACACTTGAAACTGTGTATGGAGTCAGCCTCCACTACAGTCTGTGTATGTGTGTGTGTGTGTGTGTGTGTGTGTGTGTGTGTGTGTGTGTGTGTGTGTGTGTGTGTGTGTGCGCGCGCGCGCGCGTGTGTGTACTCACCTATTTGTGCCTGCAGGATCGAGCATTGACTCTTGGATCCCGCCTTTCGAGCATCGGTTGTTTACAGCAATGACTCCTGTCCCATTTCCCTATCATACCTGGTTTTAAAATTATGAATAGTATTTGCTTCCACAACCTGTTCCTGAAGTGCATTCCATTTTCCCACTACTCTCACGCTAAAAGAAAACTTCCTAACATCTCTGTGACTCATCTGAGTTTCAAGCTTCCATCCATGTCTCCTCGTTCTGTTACTATTCCGTGTGAACATTTCTTCTATGTCCACTCTGTCAATCCCCCTAAGTATCTTATACGTTCCTATCATGCCCCCCCCTCTCCCTTCTTCTTTCTAGTGTCGTAAGGCTCAGTTCCTTCAGGCGCTCTTCATACCCCATCCCTCGTAATGTTGGGACGAGTCTCGTTGCAAACCTCTGAACCTTTTCCAGTTTCATTATATGCTTCTTCAGATGGGGACTCCATGATGAGGCGGCATACTCTAAGACTGGCCTCACGTAGGCAGTGTAAAGCGCCCTAAATGCCTAATTACTTAGATTTGGGGATACTCATGCCCTTGCCTTCTCTGGGGGTGGCTTAATCTCAATCAATCAATCATCAATCATCTCACATTTACGACGTGATATATATATATATATATATATATATATATATATATATATATATATATATATATATATATATATATATATATATATATATATATATATGTCGTACCTAGTAGCCAGAACTCACTTTTTGGCCTACTATTCAAGGCCCGATTTGCCTAATAAGCCAAGTTTTCCTGAATTAATATATTTTTTCTAATTTTTTTCTTATGAAATGATAAAGCTACCCATTTCATTATGTATGAGGTCACTTTTTTTTTATTGGAGTTAAAATTAACGTAGATATATGACCGAACCTAACCAACCCTACCTAACCTAACCTAACCTATCTTTATAGGTTAGGTTTGGTTAGGTAGCCGAAAAAGTTAGGTTAGGTTAGGTTAGGTAGGTTAGGTAGTCGAAAAACAATTAATTCATGAAAACTTGGCTTATTAGGCAAATCGGGCCTTGCATAGTAGGCTGAGAAGTGAGTTCTGGCTACTAGGTACGACATATATATATATATATATAATACCAGATTGTGGTACATATATTTGAGTAATAACTAAGGCGGTGCAGTGTCCACAGAGACTTAAGTTGATTTCCACTTATTATCATAATAAGTTTGTCTTATATGAAATCCTATATCCAGGGTTTTGATATGCAAATGAGGGCGGGAATTGAAAGTCTTGTTTACGACTGAAGGAAGGATGCTGATCTCTCTCCCCCTCACAGATCAGCAGGGATGCTGCCACAAGGAGAGGACAGCATCTCTGTGAAATAAATAAGACAGGTAATCAAACGTATTTTATGTTCATGTTTTTTTGTTTCTTAACGTATTCTAATTGTTCAAATTGAACAAAACTGTTTTGTTCAATTAGAACAAGTTGTAATTGAACAAAATGGATTGTTCACTCGGATTCTTAAACGAGGGAAGCCTTACCTTGAGGTTACCTTGAGGTGCTTCCGGGGCTTAACGTCCCCGCGGCCCGGTCGTCGACCAGGCCTCCTGGTTGCTGGACTGGTCAACCAGGCTGTTAGACGCGGCTGCTCGCAGCCTGACGTATGAGTCACAGCCTGGTTGATCAGGTATCCATCAGAAAGGAGGGACTTGAGAGGCAAGGAGATGGGGGTAGAATAGGACGGAGTGGAAGAGAAGAGAGGAGAGGACAAGAAGGGAGAGGAATGGAACAGAGAAGAAGAGGAAGAAGACAAATGGTAGTGTGAATGATTTAGTTTTAGTAACAATGACAAAAAAGTTACTTTTGCAACGTTTGGTTTGAAATGCCAGTTCAGAGTCGTTTGGCAGAGGGTCGTAGACGAGCTCTGGTTGGAAGACAGTCATAACAAGCCCATTATTGACTTTCCTTGAACCTGCATAATTCCTGACTTTAATTTTATCGTCTGCTCTTATTCCCTATAGTTATTCACCGGTGGAAATTGAAAAGGTAAAGTTGTCTCTCTCCTTTCAACCCGTCTATCTCTGAATTTCTCTTTTGTATCTTTGTCTGTTTATGTGTCTGTGTTTCTCTCTCTCTCTCTCTCTCTCTCTCTCTCTCTCTCTCTCTCTCTCTCTCTCTCTCTCATATCGATATTGGATTATTTGTTTGTGTCGTTCGTAAGTTTTTTTTATCATTCAGTGTTTTTTATGTGTCTCTTATGTATCCCTTCTTCCTTCTCTCTATGTATCCCTTCTTCCTTCTCTCTATGTATCCCTTCTTCCTTCTCTCTATGTATCCCTTCTTCCTTCTCTCTATGTATCCCTTCTTCCTTCTCTCTATGTATCCCTTCTTCCTTCTCTCTATGTATCCCTTCTTCCTTCTCTCTATGTATCCCTTCTTCCTTCTCTCTATGTATCCCTTCTTCCTTCTCTCTATGTATCCCTTCTTCCTTCTCTCTATGTATCCCTTCTTCCTTCTCTCTATGTATCCCTTCTTCCTTCTCTCTATGTATCCCTTCTTCCTTCTCTCTATGTATCCCTTCTTCCTTCTCTCTATGTATCCCTTCTTCCTTCTCTCTATGTATCCCTTCTTCCTTCTCTCTATGTATCCCTTCTTCCTTCTCTCTATGTATCCCTTCTTCCTTCTCTCTATGTATCCCTTCTTCCTTCTCTCTATGTATCCCTTCTTCCTTCTCTCTATGTATCTCTTCTTCCTTCTCTCTATGTATCCCTTCTTCCTTCTCTCTATGTATCCCTTCTTCCTTCTCTCTATGTATCCCTTCTTCCTTCTCTCTATGTATCCCTTCTTCCTTCTCTCTATGTATCTCTTCTTCCTTCTCTCTATGTATCCCTTCTTCCTTCTCTCTATGTATCCCTTCTTCCTTCTCTCTATGTATCCCTTCTTCCTTCTCTCTATGTATCCCTTCTTCCTTCTCTCTATGTATCTCTTCTTCCTTCTCTCTATGTATCCCTTCTTCCTTCTCTCTATGTATCTCTATATTTTTAAACCACTTCCATATTTTTTGGTGTTATCTTTCAAGTTCCAACGATTGTACTCCTCTGCTGTTTCTCATTCGGTTTATCTTGTCCTCCTCTGTAGCGAAAGAGAGAGAGAGGGAGAGAGAGAGAGAGAGAGAGAGAGAGAGAGGGGGAGGAGGGATTAAAGAGAGGGAGGGATCCAGCCCCCTATCACCCATCTTCATAACAAGACTGGTAATACTCTCCTCCATCTCCATAGAAGGATGTGCCGAGGGGCTGCGCTAACCTCTCTCCTAGACTAAGGTCAGCCATACACCTTGATGAAGGAGAGGGTTGACCTTCTTGCTAAGGACCTCGGGGGGAGAGGATATGACAGGAGGAAGGGGCAGGGGAGATGTGGAATAGGTAGGGTGTGAGAAGTGGGAAGGGGGTCGAGAAGTGGGATATAGAGGATAAAGCAGTGTGGATAAGATGGAAGGTGTAGTGTGGAATATGTTGCTATCGTGAAGGGAGCCGGTCGGCCGAGCGGACAGCACGCGGGACTTGTGATCCTGTGGTCCTGGGTTCGATCCCAGGCGCCGGCGAGAAACAATGGGCAGAGTTTCTTTCACCCTATGCCCCCTGTTACCTAGCAGTAAAATAGGTACCTGGGTGTTAGTCAGCTGTCACGGGCTGCTTCCTGGGGTGTGGAGGCCTGGTCGAGGACCGGGCCGCGCGGACGCTAAGCCCCGAAATCATCTCAAGATAACCGCAAGATCAATGTAGGTTTAGTTACAGGATGATAGCGAGACCTCAGTCCCGGAGCTGAGAGGTATGAGCTACGAGGAAAGACTAAATGAATTAAACAGTGAAGACATAATCACTACATAGAAAATACTCTGAGGATTAGACAGAGGAGATAAGGACAGACATATTAGCATGGATAGGTGCCGAAGGAAGGGAAAGGATAGAAACTAAGTATCCAATCAAATCAATACCAATCAAATCAATCAAATCAATACCTAAATGAGCCACAGAGACAAAGATTATATAAATGTCTTAGTAAACAAATCTAAAAAATTCTTTAACTGGTCAAAAATCGTGGCTTAAGAGATGCTCAACCGTACAAGGCGGGGCTCAGGAACTAAGTCTCGATCCTGCAAACACGTTTAGCGAAGCACACATACACATTAGTTATCTTGTCTCTCAGAACATTACAACATCAAACTGAATGAACAACAGAACAAGCAACTGAAGTAGACCTAACAGCTGCCTGAAGTTCCAACAGCAGCAACAGCATCAGCTGTGAGAACAGCAGCAGGAAGAAAGCAGCAGCAGCAGCAGCAGCAGCAACAGCATCAGCATCAGCTGTGAGAACAGCAGCAGGAAGAAAGCAGCAGCAGCAGCAGCAGCAACAGCATCAGCAGCAGCTGTGAGAACAGCAGCAGGAAGAAAGCAGCAGCAGCAGCAGCAGCAACAGCATCAACAGCAGCTGTGAGAACAGCAGCAGGAAGAAAGCAGCAGCAGCAACAGCATCAGCATCAGCTGTGAGAACAGCAGCAGGAAGAAAGCAGCAGCAGCAGCAGCAGCAGCAACAGCATCAGCTGTGAGAACAGCAGCAGGAAGAAAGCAGCAGCAGCAGCAGCAGCAGCAGCAGCAGCAGCAGAGGTCAGTATCATCCTAGACACTCGACAATAGTACATAACTCGACTGTTAAGGGAGGCCAGACTACACTAATATTTTTTGGTCCCCTCTTCTGATAATTCTTCTGATGTTTTATTGAACTAGTAAACACGTTGGGTATTACCAGTGAGTCTCTCTCTCTCTCTCTCTCTCTCTCTCTCTCTCTCTCTCTCTCTCTCTCTCTCTCTCTCTCTCTCTCTCTCTCTCTCTCTCTCTCTCTCTCTCTCTCCAATTTTTCATTCTTTTCAAAGTCATTTTTGCCTCTGGTTCTTTAGCTTTCTTGAAATTGTATCGCTGGATCTGTATATATATATATATAAACTATATATATACTTACCTCGTAGCTTTCCCCCTGTATATATATATATATATATATATATATATATATATATATATATATATATATATATATATATATATATATATATATCCGGAATGCCATATTCTCGGGATATTCTGGCTGGCATGAATTATTCAGCATTGATCTGTGGTGGTGGAATGCTTCCATCTGTGGTGGAGGAATGCTTCCATCTGTGGTGGAGGAATGCTTCCATCTGTGGTGGTGGAATGCTTCCATCTGTGGTGGAGGAATGCTTCCATCTGTGGTGGAGGAATGCTTCCATCTGTGGTGGAGGAATGCTTCCATCTGTGGTGGTGGAATGCTTCCATCTGTGGTGGTGGAATGCTTCCATCTGTGGTGGTGGAATGCTTCCATCATCTGTGGGGGAGGAATGCTTCCGTCTGTGGTGGTGGAATGCTTCCATCTGTGGTGGTGGAATGCTTCCATCTGTGGTGGTGGAATGCTTCCATCTGTGGTGGTGGAATGCTTCCATCTGTGGTGGTGGAATGCTTCCATCTGTGGTGGAGGAATGCTTCCATCTGTGGTGAAGGAATGCTTCCATCTGTGGTGGTGGAATGCTTCCATCTGTGGTGGTGGAATGCTTCCATCTGTGGTGGTGGAATGCTTCCATCTGTGGTGGTGGAATGCTTCCATCTGTGGTGGTGGAATGCTTCCATCTGTGGTGGTAGAATGCTTCCATCTGTGGTGGTGGAATGCTTCCATCTGTGGTGGTGGAATGCTTCCATCTGTGGTGGTGGAATGCTTCCATCTGTGGTGGTGGAATGCTTCCATCTGTGGTGGTGGAATGCTTTCATCTGTGGTGGTGGAATGCTTCCATCTGTGGGGGAGGAATGCTTCCATCTGTGGTGGTGGAATGCTTCCATCTGTGGTGGTAGAATGCTTCCATCTGTGGTGGTGGAATGCTTCCATCTGTGGTGGTGGAAAGCCTCCATCTGTGGTGGAGGAATGCTTCCATCTGTGGTGGAGGAATGCTTCCATCTGTGGTGGTGGAATGCTTCCATCTGTGGTGGTGGAATGCTTCCATCTGTGGTGGTGGAATGCTTCCATCTGTGGTGGTGGAATGATCCATCTGTGGTGGAGGAATGCTTCCATCTGTGGTGGAGGAATGCTTCCATCTGTGGTGGAGGAATGCTTCCATCTGTGGTGGTGGAATGCTTCCATCTGTGGTGGTGGAATGCTTCCATCTGTGGTGGTGGAATGCTTCCATCTGTGGTGGTAGAATGGGAACCCTATACCCTGATGCCAGGGCATGGGGGCACTGGCATCAGGTAGGGGCATGTTCTGAGATGATGGGCATTTTCTGAAGCCTGGTGGCATGCCCCGGTGCCCACGACATATGCCCGTTACACTAGGGCATGCTCATGTTGCAACCCGTTCTCGCAAATTTAATAAGTCAATATTGACTTATTAAATATGTGCATTGGTGACATACTTAACATAATAGTTTCCCTTGAAAAGCTTCATAGAAAACACCGACCTTACCTAACCTACTTAGTATGTTAAAATAAGCATCTTATAGCTTCGTAATTACAATTGTTACTTAACCTATTATAGGTATAGGTTAGGTAATAATTGTAATTACGAAGCAATAAGATGCTTATCTTAACATACTAAGTAGGTTAGGTAAGGTCGGTGTTTTCTATGAAGCTTTTCAAGGGAAACTATTATGTTAAGTATGTCACCAATGCACATATTTAATAAGTCAATATTGACTTATTAAATTTGCGAGAACGGGTTGCATTATATCAGCTTGTAACGATTGAACCAGCTAGTTCAACCAGTTCAACCAGCAGTAAAGCAGCCAGTTACACCAAGACAAAGTGGGACCACTTGAGAATTTTATAAGTAAAAGACCAGGTTGATTTTCTAACCTTTTTGTCCCGTGTGAGAAATAGGGACAGAAGACACTTTTAAAATTTTTGATGTTTAAGGTGTCTTAGTGATTTTGTTTCGTATTATCCAGAAGATTGAGTGCGCTTTTGTTGATCATCCGGGAGATTGAGTGCGCTTTTGTTGATCATCCGGGAGATTGAGTGCGCTTTTGTTGAACCATCCGGAAGATTGAGTGCGCTTTTGTTGAACCATCCGGGAGATTGAGTGCGCTTTTGTTGAACCATCCGGAATATTGAGTGGGCTTTTGTTGAACCATCCGGGAGATTGAGTGCGCTTTTGTTGAACCATCCGGAAGATTGAGTGCGCTTTTGTTGAACCATCCGGAATATTGAGTGGGCTTTTGTTGAACCATCTGGGAGATTGAGTGCGCTTTTGTTGAACCATCCGGGAGATTGAGTGCGCTTTTGTTGAACCATCCGGAATATTGAGTGGGCTTTTGTTGAACCATCCGGGAGATTGAGTGCGCTTTTGTTGAACCATCCGGAAGATTGAGTGCGCTTTTGTTGAACCATCCGGGAGATTGAGTGCGCTTTTGTTGAACCATCCGGAATATTGAGTGCGCTTTTGTTGATCATCCGGGAGATTGAGTGCGCTTTTGTTGATCATCCGGGAGATTGAGTGCGCTTTTGTTGGACCATCTGGAACTTTGAGTGCACTT
>NC_091228.1:5264085-5269085 GCF_040958095.1 Procambarus clarkii
ATGGCAGAGTCATTGACAACAGTTGTGGTGGCAGGGGGGGATGGCAGCGTCATTGACAACAGCCGTGGTGGCAGGGGGGATGGCAGCGTCATTGACAACAGCTGTGGTGGCAGGGTGGATGGCAGAGTCATTGACAACAGCTGTGGTGGCAGGATAAAAGGCAGCATCACTGACAACAGCTGTGGTGGCAGGGTGAAAGGCAGCATCACTGACAACAGCTGTGGTGGCAGGGTGGATGGCAGCATCACTGACAACAGCTGTGGTGGCAGGATGAAAGGCAGCATCACTGACAACAGCTGTGGTGGCAGGATGAAAGACAGCATCACTGACAACAGCTGTGGTGGCAGGGTGAAAGGCAGCATCACTGACAACAGCTGTGGTGGCAGGGTGGATGGCAGAGTCATTGACAACAGCTGTGGTGGCAGGATGAAAGGCAGCATCACTGACAACAGCCGTGGTGGCAGGGTGAAAGGCAGCATCACTGACAACAGCTGTGGTGGCAGGGTGAAAGGCAGCATCACTGACAACAGCCGTGGTGGCAGGGTGAAAGGCAGCATCACTGACAACAGCCATATCTGATGGTAACTTGGAGTCAGTTCTAGTCTCATGACCTATTCACTAAAATCTAGATATCGATTTACGATATCTAACGATGTTATAGTGTAAATACCTTACCCTAACGAGTAGGACTTAATTACTAAACTCTCGGATATTTCCTTAGAGCTCGAATCCAAATTTACAACAAAAACCTTTTTTTAAGGACAAGGGGACAAGGAAGTGGGGAATAGTGGGAAGGACGAGGAGATGGGAGGTTATCTTAAGTTATCTTGAGATTATTTCGGGGCTTTAGTGTCCCCGCGGCCCGGTCCTCGACCAGGCCTCCATCCCCAGGAAGCCGCCCGTGACAGGCTGACTAACACACAGGTACCTATTTTACTGCTAGGTAACAGAGGCATAGGGTGAAAGAAACTCTGGGAGGGGGGGATGGAATCCTAATATACAGACCCTGGATAACGAGGGGGGGGGAAGGCCTATAAATTGTTAATTATGCACTTTGTTTACCTGTCCTCTCACATGTAAACAATAGATAAATAATAGACAAATAATAGACAATAACATTGCATCTGCATGTAGTTTGGACTACGAGCTCCCTAGCCTCTCCTTGAGGTTATATATATATATATATATATATATATATATATATATATATATATATATATATATATATATATATATATATATATATATATATATATATATATATATATAGAGTTGTGCACCCCCCATACTCATCCGCTCACAGGATGAGTATGGGGTGCACAACCACTCCCAGGATGAGTATGGGGTGCACAATAAACTACCACTCACAGCCATCTCCACCCACCAAAAATCACACCGAATTTTGTTACGATTTGCGAAATTATTGAAGTTTCCACATCATTTAAATGAGTAATAAAGGGAACTGGACAGAACATCGACTCCCAAAGTCACTCCACTAATTACTCCCAACCAGCTGGACGACTCTTGGGTTGATACAGATCGCTGTTGTCTTCTGGGAAGCCAGTATTTACCCAGGGCTTGTCAATTATCCCCAAGTACACGACCCTTGCGATTATTTAACAATCTTGTAGTTTCTTGAAGGCATTTTTGGAGATCTTATATCTATGGGAACTTTGATAGAGAGAGAGAGAGAGAGAGAGAGAGAGAGAGAGAGAGAGAGAGAGAGAGAGAGAGAGAGAGAGAGAGAGAGAGAGAGAGAGAGACTATCAGGAGAAAGATCCGAGCCATTACGACTATATGGCACTTGGGAGGGGTCAGGATAAGGATTTGGGATGGGACGGGGGGGAAAGGAATGGTGCTCAACCACTTGGATGATCGGGGATTGAACGCCGACCTGCATGGACCCCTTTAATACCAGGTGACACAAAGGTTCTTCCAGCGAGAGGTGGTACTCCCATACACACACACACACACATATATATATATATATATATATATATATATATATATATATATATATATATATATATATATATATATATATATATATATATAAACATAATTATATTCGAGAATCCGTCAAGAATACACTCTTCAAAATGTGTATAAAAACAATTTAGCTCACCAGTCCAAAATGTAAAACGGAATGGTCTCTCGGAGATGTAATTTCAGATTTTCTCTTTCTCTCGTAGTTTACGAGACATCTGTAAGACCTCGTAAAAAATTTAGTGATACAATAGGACCTCCAGGAGGTCAAGACTTGCGCTGATGTATGGGATATTTCTCGAGCATTAAGAGAGGAAATAACTTGGTTCAGGCGACAGCCCATATAAGTCTCCTTGACAAATTTTATGTCTCTTGGACCTCAGAAGAAACGTCTGGATTCAGTATATATATATATATATATATATATATATATATATATATATATATATATATATATATATATATATATATATATATATATATATATATATATATATATATATGTCGTACCTAGTAGCCAGAACGCACTTCTCAGCCTACTATGCAAAGCCCGATTCGCCTAATAAGCCAAGTTTTCATGAATTAATGTTTTTTCGACTATCTAACCTACCTAACCTAACCTAACCTAACTTTTTCGGTTACCTAACCTAACCTAACCTATAAAGATAGGTTAGGTTAGGTTAGGTAGGGTTGGTTAGGTTCGGTCATATATCTACGTTAATTTTAACTCCAATAAAAAAAATTGACCTCATACATAATGAAATGGGTAGCTTTATCATTTCATAAGAAAAAAATTAGAAAAAATATAATAATTCAGGAAAACTTGGCTTATTAGACA
Organism: Procambarus clarkii; assembly: GCF_040958095.1. NCBI lineage: Eukaryota > Metazoa > Arthropoda > Malacostraca > Decapoda > Cambaridae > Procambarus > Procambarus clarkii. The sequence goes on from NC_091228.1 coordinate 5,266,910, forward strand.
AATCGGGCCTTGCATAGTAGGCCGAGAAGTGCGTTCTGGCTACTAGGTACGACATATTTATATATATATATATATATATATATATACATATATATATATATATATATATATATATATATATATATATATATATATATATATATACAACTTTAGAACACTTTCCCACCAGGAGACTCGAACCCTAGCCAGCACAGAAGCCTTCCAGCAACTGGCATAACAGGTACGCCTTAACCCTCTTCACCACCTGCTCAGACCCTTAAAAGAGATGGTAATTTCGGAGTATTTAAATACACCAAAGATCAACACCTCCCAAGAGCACTAGAGCAAGTGAGGGGTCATTTAGACGTTAATTTCATCAAGTCCCTGTTAATATGGGAAGACACAGTGTCTATGCTTAAGGCACAACTCTCCTAAACACGAGAGTGAAGTATACAACTTTAGAACACTTTCCCACCAGGAGACTCGAACCCTAGCCAGCACAGAAGCCTTCCAGCAACTGGCATAACAGGTACGCCTTAACCCTCTTCACCACCTGCTCAGACCCTTAAAAGAGATGGTAATTTCGGAGTATTTAAATACACCAAAGATCAACACCTCCCAAGAGCACTAGAGCAAGTGAGGGGTCATTTAGACGTTAATTTCATCAAGTCCCTGTTAATATGGGAAGACACAGTGTCTATGCTTAAGGCACAACTCTCCTAAACACGAGAGTGAAGTATACAACTTTAGAACACTTTCCCACCAGGAGACTCGAACCCTAGCCAGCACAGAAGCCTTCCAGCAACTGGCATAACAGGTACGCCTTAACCCTCTTCACCACCTGCTCAGACCCTTAAAAGAGATGGTAATTTCGGAGTATTTAAATACACCAAAGATCAACACCTCCCAAGAGCACTAGAGCAAGTGAGGGGTCATTTAGACGTTAATTTCATCAAGTCCCTGTTAATATGGGAAGACACAGTGTCTATGCTTAAGGCACAACTCTCCTAAACACGAGAGTGAAGTATACAACTTTAGAACACTTTCCCACCAGGAGACTCGAACCCTAGCCAGCACAGAAGCCTTCCAGCAACTGGCATAACAGGTACGCCTTAACCCTCTTCACCACCTGCTCAGACCCTTAAAAGAGATGGTAATTTCGGAGTATTTAAATACACCAAAGATCAACACCTCCCAAGAGCACTAGAGCAAGTGAGGGGTCATTTAGACGTTAATTTCATCAAGTCCCTGTTAATATGGGAAGACACAGTGTCTATGCTTAAGGCACAACTCTCCTAAACACGAGAGTGAAGTATACAACTTTAGAACACTTTCCCACCAGGAGACTCGAACCCTAGCCAGCACAGAAGCCTTCCAGCAACTGGCATAACAGGTACGCCTTAACCCTCTTCACCACCTGCTCAGACCCTTAAAAGAGATGGTAATTTCGGAGTATTTAAATACACCAAAGATCAACACCTCCCAAGAGCACTAGAGCAAGTGAGGGGTCATTTAGACGTTAATTTCATCAAGTCCCTGTTAATATGTTTAGGAGTTTGTTGTGCCGTGTTTAGGAGAGTTGTGCCTTAAGCATAGACACTGTGTCTTCCCATATTAACAGGGACTTGATGAAATTAACGTCTAAATGACCCCTCACTTGCTCTAGTGCTCTTGGGAGGTGTTGATCTTTGGTGTATTTAAATACTCCGAAATTACCATCTCTTTTAAGGGTCTGAGCAGGTGGTGAAGAGGGTTAAGGCGTACCTGTTATGCCAGTTGCTGGAAGGCTTCTGTGCTGGCTAGGGTTCGAGTCTCCTGGTGGGAAAGTGTTCTAAAGTTGTATACTTCACTCTCGTGTTTAGGAGAGTTGTGCCTTATATATATATATATATATATATATATATATATATATATATATATATATATATATATATATATATATATATATATATATATATATATATGACAATGTCAGACCACGGAGGAAAAATGAAACAGGAAATTTCCTTAAGTACTTTCGTATATTAAATACATCTTCAGAAGGTCATTTTACAGATCGAGTGATGGGTATAAATAGGCAGGAAGGAGTGGTGAAGTAAGGTGAGGTACAATACTTGGACAACGCAGACGGCCCATTGGCCCATCAGATGCACCCAATTGGCACATCCGATGTAGCCCAATGGCCCATCTGATACAG
>NC_091228.1:5274085-5301585 GCF_040958095.1 Procambarus clarkii
AATTAATAAAATAGTACAAACTGGTGAATATAAGAGATAATAATATAAAATTTATATCCAGTATATCATTTTTTTTGAGTAAGCCTACGGACCCGTGAATAAAAATAGCTGTGATTTGTCCAACCCGTTCTCGCACTTTCGTATAGTCAATATTGACTTATTAAATACGTGCATATGTGACATACTAAACATACTAATTTACCTTGAAAAGCTTCATAGAAAACACCGACCTTACCTAACCTTCTTAGTATGTTAAGATAAGCATCATATTGCTTCGTAATTACAATTATTACTTAATCTATTATAGGTATAGGTTAAGTAATAATTGTAATTACGAAGCAATAAGATGCTTATCTTAACATACTAAGAAGGTTAGGTAAGGTCGGTGTTTTCTATGAAGTGCGAGAACGGGTTGGATTTGTAATTTCACGGGCGGTTCAGGGACACAGTTCCGACACATGACACATGGAGCCTCATGATGATGGCAGTGTCCTCAATGACACACTATGGTCGCGTGACCAGCATACGCCATTTATTGGCGTCATTTTTATCATCGATTTATCGTGATATAATTAGATTTTTTTTTAAGCAGTTAGGTGCTTTCGTGCCTTGAAACTTTGACAGGTATTTTCACCTAATCTTTCTCACGTAATTCGTCTTTTTTTACATAATTGACCCATTCGTTTAAAATGGGTCATTTTAGAAATAGAAATTGAAGTTAATTTCATTAGTTAACTTCGAAGTTCATTAATCTTCATTAGTCAACTTCGAAGCTCAATTAACATCAGTTAATTTCAAAGTTAACATAACATCGTTATGTTATCTGCTCATCGGCCTGGGTAGGTTAGATAGGTCGCTTGGGGGTCCAAAGCGTTTGGTTAGACAGAAGTTGTTGTTTTCTTACACTGAAAAAGGTAAGTTGGTCAGGTCGTACTGCTGTTTTAGAGACTTCCAGTAAGTAGTCTTTCCGGTTACTTCTCGTGGTCATTGTCCTGTCTGATTGCGTGGACCTGGAAACCTGCTCTGGACACACGGGGGTCTGGAAGATGCTGAAACTCTTTATAGAGTTCTGATTGTGAGAGTCTGGAAAGCAATTAGAACTCTCTTTTTTTTTAAAGGATCAAGCGTTCAGTTCTGAATAGTTGAAATTCTCAGGGTAAGCGTTTTTTTGGGGAACATTGAACTTTTTTGACGAATATTCATACTCAACTGAATCGAATGTTGCATACTTAAAAGCGATCAAGTTCATACTTTTTACGGCAAATTTTTTTTTAAAACGTCTTTGAAATTCTGAAACATTGGTATTGCTTCTGAGATTCTCTCAATTTTCTCTCTCTCATTATATATATATATATATATATATATATATATATATATATATATATATATATATATATATATATATATATATATATATATATATATATGTGACCGAAAGGGTAAGATTAATGATTCTAACATGAATTTTCTCAATATTTCTTATGTTTTTCTTCACTGTCGAGGGAAGTTGAAAAATTAACACTCCAAAGTTCATTTTTACACTTTACAATAGTCTGACGCATGGGAATGCGTTTCGCAAGGTAGACCTTACATTTTCAAAGACAATTTTACCGTGTTTAATATCGGATTACATTCTTTTTGGGTCAGATGGTGGATGAATGTCATAACAAGGGGATATTAATTGGGTATTAAATATATCAATGCATAAATGGATCAGGTTAGATAACTTGATATCCTACCCTAGATAACCTGGGTATTAAATGTATCAACAGGGCAGCTTATGTTCCTTAGGTAGAGTCATTAGATGCTGTCTCTGTGTTGGCTCGGAGTCTTGAAGTGGGTAGAATATAGTTGTGCATTAATTGGCTGTTGATTGTTGGTGTTGACTTTTTGATGTGTAGTGCCTCACTGATGTCGAGTCTCCTGCTGTCGCTGTATTTATCGATGATTTCTGTGTTGCTTGTTAAGATGTTTCTGGTGATGGTCTGGTTGTGTGAGGAGATTATATGTTCCTTGATGGAGCCCTGTTGTTTGTGCAGTGTTAATCGCCTGGAGAGAGACGTTGTTGTCTTGCCTATATATTGAGATCGTTGGGGCTTACAGTCCCCAAGTGGGCATGTGAAGGCATAGACGACATTGATCTCTCTTAAGGCGTTTTGCTTCGTGTCTGGAGAGTTTTTCATAAGCAAGTTTGCGGTCTTCTTGTTCATGTAGTAAATTGTGAATTGCATTTTCTGATTTGTGTCTGTGGGGATAACGTTCCTATTAATAATATCTTTCAGGACGTTTTTCTCCGTTTTATGAAACGTGGAAAAGACATTCCTATAAAACAGTCTAATAGTTACAAATGTTAGTTGACTCTTCAGAGGTTGCATGGCTAGTCACCTTCCTTTTAGACCTCATTAAAACGTGACATTAAAATGGTTTCTGGTTCGTAAATGAGTGCAGCGGACACTTAAGAGTTCAAAATGTTTCTGGAATGCAGTTATGAATCATTGATTCCAGATGGATAGTGGCTAGACTAATTACGCTGGAAAACATTTTGGGCACAACTAACTTAACCTTCGGTTTGTACAAACTGCTGGGTGCTTAAGTCAGGTTAAGTTAATGTGACTGGAACGTTGCTGGAGATGATTTCTGAGAGAGGAGGACCGTTTGGGCAGTGTGTGTTTATGTGTGTGTGTGTGTGTGAGAGTGTGTGTGTGTGTGTGTGTGCGTGTGTGTGTGTATGTGTGTGTGTGTGTGTGTGTGTATGTGTGTGTGTGTGAGAGTGTGTGTGTGTGTGTGTGTGTGTGTGTGTGTGTGTATGTGTGTGTGTGTGTGTGTGTGTGTGTGTATTTATTTGTTTAATATTTATTATTTGTACCTGAAGGATCGAGCTGTTAGCTCTTGGGCCCCGCTTTTCTAACCGTCGGTTGTTTTATGTACTAACTCCCAACCTAATTCACTCTTACCATATGTACTGTATATATTTATCTTACACACACACACACACACACACACACACACACACACACACACACACACACACACACACACACACACACACACACACACACACACACACGTCACACATAACGTCTGCGGCATATGCGAGGCTGGCTAACATCAGAACAGCGTTCAGGAACCTGTGTAAGGAATCATTCAGAATCTTGTACACCACATATGTAAGACCAATCCTGGAGTATGCGGCCCCAGCATGGAGCCCGTACCTTGTCAAGCACAAGACGAAGCTGGAAAAAGTCCAAAGGTATGCTACTAGACTAGTCCCAGAATTAAGAGGCATGAGTTATGAGGAAAGGCTGCGGGAAATGCACCTCACGACACTGGAAGACAGAAGAGTAAGGGGGGACATGATCACAACCTACAAAATCCTCAGGGGAATCGACCGGGTAAACAAGGACGAACTTTTCAACACTGGTGGGACGCGAACAAGGGGACACAGGTGGAAGCTGAGTACCCAAATGAGCCACAGAGACGTTAGAAAGAACTTTTTCAGTGTCAGAGTAGTTAGCAAATGGAATGCATTAGGAAGTGATGTGGTGGAGGCTGACTCCATTCACAGTTTCAAATGTAGATATGATAGAGCCCAATAGGCTCAGGAATCTGTACACCAGTTGATTGACGGTTGAGAGGCGGGACCAAAGAGCTAGAGCTCAACCCCCGCAAGCACAATTAGGTGAGTACAATTAGGTGAGTACACACACACACACTCTCCACACAGATGGAGACTGAGTACCCACATGAGCCACAGAGACGTTAGAAAGAACTTCTTCAGTGTCATAGTAGTTAACAAATGGAATGCATTAGGCAGTGATGTGGTGGAGGCTGACTCCATACACAGCTTCAAGTGTAGATATGATAGAGCCCAATAGGCTCAGGAACCTGTACACCAGTTGATTGACAGTTGAGAGGCGGGACCAAAGAGCCAGAGCTCAACCCCCGCAAACACAACTAGGTGAGTACAACTAGGTGAGTACCAGTTGATTGACTGTTGAGAGGCGGGACCAAAGAGCCAGAGCTCAACCCCCGCAAGCACAACCAGATGAGTACAACTAGGTGAGTACCCACACACACAATTCCCAGGATGCAGCAGCTGTGTGAATACCCAATTACTATTTACTGCTAGGTGAACATAGGCATCAGGTGAAAGAAACACTACCTATTTCTTTCTGGTCTAAAAGCAACAAAGATATTGGAACCCCATAATAAATTGCATTCTGTAATCCGAAAGGTTTTTGGACTGGAAAATTGAGTGGAGCGAAAAATTTGAAAATAGGCTGTCATCTCCGGCGGATATATGCTGGAGGAGAAAGTTTAGCGTGATACATGCTGGATGAGTATACATGAGTATACATAAGTGATACATATATAAAGAAGTAAGCTACATCAACATCAAGGGAAGAAGTGAAATTCCTCCAGAAAATTTCCCATAAGAGAAGAATTTTCCCTGAAAATTTCCATTAAGAAGAATTTAACCTGAAAATTTTCCAGAAAAGAAGAATTTTCCCTGAAAATTTCCCAGAAGAGAAGATTTTTCCCTGAAAATTTCTCAGAAAAAAAATATCCCTGAAAATTTCCCAGAAAAGAAGTATTTTCCCTGAAAATTTCCCAGAAAAGAAGACTTTTCCCTGGAGAAGAATAGATCAAAGACACATGCAGGAATATTGAGGCTAAGAATATTTAGAATACATAATGTATAGTGATACATAAGTGACATATTCCTACTGAAGTATGAATTACAGACAGACAGACACATTCTGAAGAATGATAGACTCTATCAGCACCAAGAACAGAAGAATGATAGACTCTATCACCACCAAGAACAGAAGAATGATAGGCTCTATCACCACCAAGAACAGAAGAATGATAGACTCTATCACCACCAAGAACAGAAGAATGATAGGCTCTATCACCACCAAGAACAGAAGAATGATAGACTCTATCAGCACCAAGAACCGAAGAATGATAGACTCTATCAGCACCAAGAACTGAAGAATGATAGACTCTATCAGCACCAAAAACCGAAGAATGATAGACTCTACTTAAGAACACAGATAGAAATGCTTATTACTGAAGGACAAATAACTCAATCAACCAATCAAGTTTCCAATCGAAGCTGTGTCTCTGTGAACCATTAGCGGACCGTGAAGCTGAACCACGTCTGATTCAGAATACAGCTTCCACCAGTTTCACCCATAGTCGGCACCTGGTGAAATTGGTGGCCACACGACTCACCCTGCATCGTATATATGTATATATGTATGTAAACACATACATACCTGTGAATGTATATGTATCCACCACCACCCCTTCTCTCCACACGACACAGGACAACAATTGAGCTGCCCTCAGCACGAAATATCTCTTTTTAAAAGTTCCTGTTGCTAAACCCTTACACTCTATACATTTTGATGCGTGTAGTGCCCAGGGGGAGGACTTAGAGCCTGAAGAGAGGACCTTAGAGCCCAGAAAGAGAGGACCTTAGAGCCCAGAGAGACGACTTAGAGCCCAGAGAGAGGACCTTAGAGCCCAGATGAGGACCTTAGAGCCCAGAGGAGGACCTTAGAGCCCAGAGGGAGGCCTTAGAGCCCACAGGGAGGACTTAGAGCCCTGAGGGAGGACTTAGAGCCCAGAGAGAGGACCTTAGAGCCCAGATGAGGACCTTAGAGCCCAGAGGAGGACCTTAGAGCCCAGAGGGAGGCCTTAGAGCCCACAGGGAGGACTTAGAGCCCTGAGGGAGGACTTAGAGCCCAGAGAGAGGACCTTAGAGCCGAGAGGGAGGACCTTAGAGCCCAGAGGGAGGACCTAGAGCCCAGAGGGAGGACTTAGAGCCCAGAGGGAGGCCTTAGAGCCCAGAGGAAGGACTTAGAGCCCAGAGAGAGGACCTTAGAGCCCAGAGAGAGGACCTTAGAGCCCAGAGAGAGGACCTTAGAGCCCAGAGGAGGACCTTAGAGTCCAGAGGGAGGACTTAGAGCCCAGAGGGAGGACCTTAGAGCCCAGGGGGAGGACGTAGAGCCGGAAGAGAGGACCTTAGACCCCAGAGGGAGGACTTAGAGCCCAGAGGGAGGACTTAGAGCCCAGAGGAAGGACTTAGAGCCCAGATGGAGGACCTTAGAGCCCAGAGAGAGGACCTTAGAGCCCAGAGGGAGGACGTTAGAGCCCAGAGGGAGGACCTTAGAGCCCAGAGGGAGGACCTTAGAGCCCAGAGAGAGGACCTTAGAGCCCAGAGGGAGGACGTTAGAGCCCAGAGGGAGGACCTTAGAGCCCAGATGGAGGACCTTAGAGCCCAGAGAGAGGACCTTAGAGCCCAGAGGGAGGACGTTAGAGCCCAGAGGGAGGACCTTAGAGCCCAGAGAGAGGACCTTAGAGCCCAGAGAGAGGACCTTAGAGCCCAGAGAGAGGACCTTAGAGCCCAGAGGAGGATCTTAGAGCCCAGAGGAGGACCTTAGAGCCCAGAGGGAGGACCTTAGAGCCCACATGGAGGACCTTAGAGCCACAGGGAGGACGTTAGAGCCCAGAGAGAAGACCTTAGAGCCCAGAGAGAAGACCTTAGAGCCCAGAGAGAAGACCTTAGAGCCCAGAGAGAAGACCTTAGAGCCCAGAGAGAAGACCTTAGAGCCCAGAAAGAACACCTTTAATTTACACAACTCGAATGTTTGAATCATTCCGAGTGAAACATTTAATACATCAATAAACCATTTCGAAACACTTTCACCAGAAAAGGAAGTGAATTCTCTGACAGAAGATCCGTTGCAACATGGAAATCTCTCTCACTCTCTCTCTCTCTCTCTCTCTCTCTCTCTCTCTCTCTCTCTCTCTCTCTCTCTCTCTCTCTCTCGCGAGACATACATACAACATAACCCCGAAGCCCTGCATTAGTAATCCCTAGAACAGCTCAGAGCTGACTTCCGCATCAAGAAGGTTCGTAATAAATCATTGTAGCTTTCAGAGGGGATCCTGGTTGGGATTATAGAACACATTGCAGATTTAATGGTTGCAGGGAAGATCCGGAACGATGCTGTCTAAGAGATGAGTGGAGATGCAGCCTCTTCTGCTTCTTCGGTACTCATCTGTCATTGATATCTCATCCTTCCTTCATCTGTCATTGATATCTCATTCTTCAGCATCTGTCATTGATATCTCATTCTTCAGCATCTGTTATTGATATCTCATCCTTCAGCATCTGTCATTGATATCTCATTCTTCAGTATCTGTCATTGATATCTCATTATTCAGCATCTGTCATTGATATCTTATTATTCAGCATCTGGCATTGATATCTCATTCAGCATCTGCCATTGATATCTCATTCAGCATCTGCAATTGATATCTCATTCTTCAGCATCTGCCATTGATATCTCATTCTTCAGCATCTGCCATTGATATCTCATTCAGCATCTGCCATTGATATCTCATTCAGCATCTGCCATTGATATCTCATTCTTAAGCATGTGCCATTGATATCTCATTCTTCAGCATCTGCAATTGATATCTCATTCTTCAGCATCTGCCATTGATATCTCATTCTTCAGCATCTCCCATTGATATCTCATTCTCACAATAGCTTCGTGAATCTGACCCTAGGGCTGTTATACAAGCCTGATGTCACGGAGTCTCTAACGTAACAATTTCAATGGTTTTTGGCTAGCCAAAGCGTACAGGCAATCCAGTTGCCATACGAGACAACGTAGATATGGGGGTGATTGACATTTCACCTAACCATCGTAATTTGTACGTAGAGCGTAGATGATTGGGGGAGTGTTGTTGAGATATCAGTTCAGGTGCTGGTGTAGATTGGGAATACACTTCGAAGTGAATCCTATGTGTCATACACTTTGAAGTGAATCCTATGTGTCATACACTTCGAAGTGAATCCTATGTGTCATACACTTCGAAGTGAATCCTATGTGTCATACACTTCGAAGTGAATCCTATGTGTCATACACTTCGGGGTGATCTCTGTATGTGTCATACACTTAGAGGTGACTAGACCACACACACTAGAAGGTGAAGGGACGACGACGTTTCGGTCCGTCCTGGACCATTCCACAATCCACTTGAGAATGGTCCAGGACGGACCGAAACGTGGTCGTCCCTTCACCTTCTAGTGTGTGGTCTGGTCAACATACTTTAGCCCCGTTATTGTGACTCCTCGCCTGCACTTAGGGGTCACCTCTGTGTAATACATTCGGGTCACCTCTATTCATGTCATTATTCCATGTGGCGGAACAAGGAAACCTTTATTGTACCGGTGGAACCTCTGTTCATTTGGCTTCCATATGCTTCATATCTCCCGCTATCTGGTGATGAAGTTATATATGCCGGTGTAATCAACAGATAACATTTGTAATTGTCTAAATCAAATTGGATCTTCTCTCGTTGTTAGTTATTTCGTGTTTTGTGATTTCTTGCAACAACGGAAGTTGTTGTGCTTATGGGTCGTGTCTCTTCATACAGGATAGAACTAGGAGCAGCTTATGTCATACCTGGAGCGTACCTGTAGAAGGTTTCGGGGGTTCTTCTACTGACCGAGCATGGCCCGAGGCCAGGCTTGACTTGTGAGAGTTTGGTCCACCAGGCTGTTGCTTGGAGCGGCCCGCAGGCCCACATATACCTGGTTGATGGGGTTCTGGGAGTTCTTCTACTGCCCAAGCCCGGCCCGAGGCCAGGCTTGACTTGTGAGAGTTTGGTCCACTTGGCTGTTGCTTGGAGCGGCCCGCAGGCCCACATATCCCCTACAGCCTGATTGGTCCGGCACTTCTTGCAAGAACTGGTCCAAGTACCTCTTGAAGACAATCTCACCTGCCATTTGCGAAACCTGTACATCTTAAACTGTGTTAAGCAGTTGATGAGCTTTGAAATTTCACAACCTTAGATTATTGTTGTAATAAATAACTCCGTAGAGCTTCAGACTTCATAACTTGATTCAATGAACACAACTCAGCTGTCATGAGCAAAGAGTTAGATTCTAGAACAAGTCAATTGTTACTTTTCATTTTGTGTTGGAAAGGTTCGTGACCCGTTCGGTTCGTGGTGGAGGCCTGGTCGAGGACCGGGCCGCGGGGACACTAAAAGCCCCGAAATCATCTCAAGATAACCTCAAGATAACCCGTATGACAATTATATGTCATTTTCATTGACCAACCACTTGGGTTGGACGGTAGAGCGACGGTCTCGCTTCATGCAGGTCGGCGTTCAATCCCCTCGACCGGCCACAAGTGGTTGGGCACCATTCCTTTCCCCCGTCCCATCCCAAATACTTATCCTGACCCCTTCCAAGTGTTATATAGTCGTAATGACTTGCATCTTACGTGTGTGTGTGTGTGTGTGTGTGTGTGTGTGTGTGTGTGTGTGTGTGTGTGTGTGTGTGTGTATTCACCTAGTTGTGCTTGCGGGGGTTGAGCTCTGGCTCTTTGGTCCCGCCTCTCAACCGTCAATCAACTGTTGTCCAGTTAATTGACGGTTGAGATTGTGTGTGTGTGTATGTGTGTGTGTGTGTGTGTGTGTGTGTGTGCGTGTTTCATTTGCGTGTGGACGTGCGAATTGAAAGACACTGCAAATTTCGAGAGAAGAATTTGTACTATTTTTAATCGAGAACTTTGACCGACGAAGAATTTCCTTAATTCCTGACCGGCAATGCTGTAGAATTAGTTTATTTTTATCTCGAATGTTCTTTCGTGAATGATATCAGGCTTGGTGTATACCACTGCCACAGTGTTGGGCAGGTGTGGAATCTGAGTGTCACAGTCAGTGACAGACAGGTGTGTGATACCTGAAAGCTTAAGTTAATAACATCATCGAGTTTTAAAATATTTGTTTTAAAAATTGGGAAAACAGTGTTTCGTAAATTATCAACAGTTAATACATTTTTAGCCTCCGGCCTGTTACCTAGCAGTAAAATAGGTACCTGGGTGTTAGTCAGCTGTCACGGGCTGCTTCCTGGGGGTGGAGGCCTGGTCGAGGACCGGGCCGCGGGGACACTAAAGCCCCGAAATCATCTCAAGATAACCTCAAGATAACCTGGATGTTAGTCAGCTGTCACTGGCTGCTTCCTGGGGGGTGGAGGCCTGGTCGAGGACCGGGCCGCGGGGACACTAAAGCCCCGAAATCATCTCAAGATAACCGTCCCAGCAACAACGTCAAGATTGCACCTGGCAAGGACATTACCTTTTCCTTGCAACATGCAAGGAAGACATAGAAGTCTTGCTTACCTTTGGCTCCATAATCTCAGAACACTACTCAACATCACGTACGTGAGACTTAAATCCATCGAGGCGGCATCGTTGGCACCACAGCCTGATTGCATATCCACACAAGGTCATTGTTGGCTTGACTTGGCCCAATCGCTGCCGTAGTTCACAGGTCAAAGGAACCGAGTCGGGATTCACCCACGACCCGAGTTATGGAAGGTATATCTCTGTTATCTCGTCACAGTAGCTGAAATGATATTCAGCTAACTTGCAGTCTCCCCCAGCACCTCTTGCAACGTGATATCAACAGTATCAATGTTGATTGAGTGATATATCAATGCTCTTTTTCAGGGTAGCCTCTTGGATCTGGGGTGTTTGTTGTTGTTAAAGATTCGCTACCTGGAACAAGAACTCCCAAGTAGCACGGGCTATGGTGAGCCCGTAGTGGTACTCTGGGGTGACGGTGGAGCGATGTAGCCACAAACCCATTGTTGATGTGATGACTTATATTGAATTTTGTAACTAGCTCATCAAGATTGTAACTTGCTTAGCTAAATGAATTGTGTGGTTCAGTCCCTGAGCCCATTATGTGCCTCTGTAACCCTCTCCACTACCGCCCACAAGATGGGTATGGGGTGCATAATAAATGAACTAAACTAAACTAAACGTGTGGTAATGCCAGGGCTATAAAAGTTGTTTAAAGTATAGACTTGTGATCCTGTGGTCCTGAGTTCGATTCCAGGCGCCGCCGAGAAACAATGGGCAGAGTTTCTTTCACCCTATGCCCCTGTTACCCAGCAGTAAAATAGGTACCTGGGTGTTAGTCAGCTGTCACGGGCTGCTTCCTGGGGTGGAGGCCTGGTCGAGGACCGGGCCGCGGGGACACTAAAGCCCCGAAATCATCTCAAGATAACCTCAAGATAGGCCGGTATAGCATTCCTGGAGCTTTGTCGGTCATTTAAGAGAATGACAAACCTTTCATTTCAAGACATTTATTGATATCGTGTTTTTGGGTTATCTTGAAGTTATCTTGAGATGATTTTGGGGCTTAGCGTCCCCGCGGCCCGGTCCTCGACCAGGTCTTCTTTTTGTTACACATCCCCAGGAAGCAGCCCGTAGCAGCTGTCTAACTCCCAGGTACCTATTTACTGTTAGGTGAACAGCGGGGCATCAGGGTGAAAGAAACTCTGCCTATTTGTTTCCGCCTCCACCGGGGATCGAACCCGGAACTTTAGGACTACGAAACCCGAGCGCTGTCCACTCAGCCGTGAGGCCCCGTAATATATATATATATATATATATATATATATATATATATATATATATATATATATATATATATATATATGTATATATATATATATATAACCTCGTTAAGAGGCTGATGAGGTCACCCTCTTGAAGTCCCCGGAGTTCAATCCCCGACCGTCCACAAGTGGTTGGGCACCATTCCTTTCCCCTGTCCCATCCCAAATCCTTATCCTGACCCCCTTCCCAGTGCTATATAGTCGTAATGACTTGGCGCTTTCACCCTGATGGTTCTATTCACTTCCTTTTCCACCTTTTCCTCCTCCTCTTCCTTTGGGCTGGTTGGCGGTGATAGCTAGACAGGCTAATTCAGCTGGAATAACACCAGGAGTATATAATTACTAGTGAGGGGATTAATAGCAGATAATGCTCTATCCTCCTTGCTCCCACACACACGCACGCACACACACACACACACACACACACACACACACACACACACACACACACACACACACACAAATGTAGATATGATAGAGCCCAATAGGCTCAGGAATCTGTACACCAGTTGATTGACGGTTGAGAGGCGGGACCAAAGAGCCAGAGCTCAACCCCCGCAAGCACAATTAGGTGAGTACACACACTCACGCAACTACCACTACCACTCTCCCCCACAACCACCACCCCTACACCACCACAACCACTACCCCACCACCACAACCACTACCCCCCCACCACCACAACCACCCCCCCACCACACCACCACTACCCCCCCCCACCACCACAACCCCCAGTCCTCCACCACCACAACTACCACTACCCCCCCCCACACCACCACTACTCCCCCCCCCACCACCACAACCACCTACCCCACCACCACAACCACCTACCTCACCACCACAACCACCACTACCACCCCTCCACCACCATAACCACTCCCCCCACCACCACAACCACTACCACCCCCCCCCCCCCACCACCACTACCCCCCACCACCACAACCACCTACCCACCACCACTACCACCCCCCACCACCACAACCACCCCCCAACCACTACAGTGAACTCAGTTGCGACAGCACCCTGAATATTCAGGCCCTGGGCTTGCTGGAGAAGTCCATTATATTTGTATACGCCTCTGCTCACTCGAGACCTTGTTTACATGAGTCAATGAATTAATGAATGCATACATGAGTGAGTTAAAACATGCCAGTGAGTGAGTGAATGATACAATGAGCAAATGGGAGAGTGAATGATGAAGCGGTGAGTGAATTAAGCTGTGAATGAATGAGTCAGTGAATGAATGAAGCGGTGAGTAAAGCATTGAGTGAATGAGACAGTGAGTGGATGAGACAGTGAGTGAATGAGACAGTGAGTGAATGAGACAGTGAGTGAATAAGATAGTGAAGGAGTTCATTGGTTGTTAGTGTATTATATTTCGAAAGCACACACACACACACACACACACACACACACACACACACACACACACACACACACACACACACACACACACACACACACACACACACACACACACACACACACACACACACACACACACACACACACACACACACACACACACACACACACACACACACACACACACACATACACACACACACGCACACACACACACACACACATACACACACACACACACACACACACACACACACATACACACACACACATACACACACACACACACACACACACACACACACACATACACACACACACACACACACACACACACACACACATACACACACACACACACACACACACACACACACACACATACACACACACACACACACACACACACACACACACACACACACACACACACACATACACACACACACACACACACACACACACACACACACACACACACACACACACACACACACTAATGTGTGTGTGTGTGTGTGTATGTGTGCACTTCTCAATCTTCCCTTCTTCTGATTCTTTATTCATTGTCTTCAATGTTTATCTCTCAATTATTTGCCTCTTCACGATTCTCTACATTTTTTTTTCTCTCTCTCTCTCTCTCTCTCTCTCTCTCTCTCTCTCTCTCTCTCTCTCTCTCTCTCTCTCTCTCTCTCTCTCTCTCTCTCTCTCTCACTCTGTCTCTCTCTCTCTCTCTCTCTCTCTCACTCTGTCTCTCTCTCTCTCTGAGAGTACTTCATAAATCCTCATATATTTCCCCGTATCAGTCGCCAGCAGCAGCCATCAAAGGAGTATTTTCCCCTCTTCCCCAAAAGGTGCGACGATCCTGCCCTATGTGAACAACGCCTTTGGGGAGAACTTGTACCTTTTGAACGTATGGTGACGCTGGGGGAGGGGGGAGAAGAGAACCATTGTTACAGGGGGGACCATGAAGCCCCTTCTGGTGGCAGATTTTCGAATCATTCTGACACCCGAAATAACTGAATTGGTATAGAAAATTAATTTGCTTAGCTGGATCAAAATGAGTGCACAACAGTCGTGTGGATCAAGTTTTGGGGTTATCTTGAGGTTATCTTAAAGCAGTAAAATAGATACCTGGGTGTTAGTCAGCTGTCACGGGCTGCTTCCTGGGGGTGGAGGCCTGGTCGAGGACCGGGCCGCGGGGACACTAAAGCCCCGAACTCATCTCAAGATAACCTCAGGAAGAGAGAGAAAAAAATCCCTCATAGCTCATGAATAAAGCCCAAGAGATGCCTTGTATTCTCACTTCTTGGTGTTGCGACAGAACGAAGCCCACTCAGCCCCCTGACAATCTCAGTCACTTGACTGATTGGTGGTTGAGATGACCGACAAATCAATCTTTAATTCAGCGAATCAACAGGACATGAGGATGGAGTAGTTGTCATTCACCTTTAACGACTGAACAAATCCACAAGGGCCGTGACGAGGATTCGAACCTGCGTCCGGGAGCATCCTTTTAACCCTGTCGTAGCTCAGTCGATTAAGGCAGTGTGTGGGATGCTCCCGGACGCAGGTTCGAATCCTCGTCACGGCCCTTGTGGATTTGTTCATTTGATGCATCATGTTATTGTGATCTCTGTGTGTGACCTCTACCTTGAGGTTACCTTGAGGTGCTTCCGGGGCTTAGCGTCCCCGCGGCCCGGTCGTCGACCAGGCCTCCTGGTTGCTGGACTGATCAACCAGGCTGTTGGACGCGGCTGCTCGCAGCCTGACGTATGACTGTTTGCGAAATCTTTCCCTATTAAGACTCCTTAATAGCACGGTCGATAGAGCTTCGGCTTCACACACGTGGGGACCCGGGTTCGAGTCTCCTAGAACCCAGGTGAATGGGATGGCAGGAACTCCATTTGAATTAATGGTTCTTTTGGGTGATTCATTCGGTGAGTCAGAGATTGTAAGGGGTTGAGCCTGCCGATGAGGCGATGGGAGAGGTGATGAGTCAGTGGATGAGTCAGTTGCTACGTCAGTGGATGAGTCAGTCGGTGAAGTGGTATGTAAGTCATTGAGTCAACCAGTGGCTGAATCATTCGATACGTCAGTGGATGAGTCAGTCGGTGAAGCAGTATGCATGTCATTGAGTCAACCAGTGGCTGAATCAGTCGCTGTATCTATGAGTCAGTCACTGAATCAGTAGCTGAGTCAATCAGTGATTCAGTCAGTGAATCAGTAAGTGACGCAGTTGATGAATCAGTCAGTGAACCAGCGGGTGAATCAATCGATGAATCGGCCAGCAATGAATCCCCATGCGAATCAGTAGGTGAATCAGTCGTCGAATCAGTCACTATAGACATTCTCAAAGCCCAATAACTTTGACCTCACACGGCATCAACGCCACTCAGAGTGACCTGACTTGACAAGTCACTGCACAACCTGTCAAACAGGTCAACACTAACGAGGGAACGACCAATTAGTGTCAAACCATTGCCTATCTGATAGCACACCTTTAGTCAGTTCCAGAATAGTGATAACAATGATAATATTACCATAACAAATTATAGTTGACATAAACATTCCTAATGAAATACATATAAATTCATATATATATGTGAAATACATATTGGTGGTATGTGTGTTTTATCACGTGTTAATTTATATGATATACACACACATATATATCTAAGAAATAACAATGTGTATTCAATCTTTATCTGAGAAATAGCTATGTGTATTCAATCTTTATCTGAGAAATAGCTATGTGTATTCAATCTTTATCTGAGAAATAGCTATGTGTATTCAATCTTTATCTGAGAAATAGCTATGTGTATTCAATGTTTATCTGAGAAATAGCTATGTGTATTCAATGTTTATCTGAGAAATAGCTATGTGTATTCAATGTTTAACTGAGAAATAACTTTTTAAAATGACAGCAAAAGGTTTCAATGGTAATTATCGGGACTAAATCGAATACACTTTGTTTTATAAGAGTTTCGAGTTGCTATAAACTTTCTAATGTCATTTTGAATGCCATGGGTGACGAATTGGTGCTGGGTGAATATTGAATTGAATGAAATGAATGAAATGAAATTCAACAAAATGAAAGGTTTGTGCAATGCCCATACACTGTGGTGGGTGCTGTGTGTATGTGTATGTGTAGTGAGTATACACTAAGATCATACACATATAGGATCCGACTGTATACTGTGTTCACTATACACACACTACCTTGAGGTGCTTCCGGGGCTTAGTGTCCCCGCGGCCCGGTCGTCGACCAGGCCTCCTGGTTGCTGGACTGATCTGATCTGATCTGATCTGATCTGACTGACACGCTGCACAATATGCGGAAATAACAGCATTTAAAACGAGCTGTTTCATCTCGGAATGGCCTGGTTACGACGTATGATAAGTGAACATTCGTAGATTCATTGGTGGGCCTGACGGCTGAGTTAATACCGCTCGGGATTCGTAATCCTAAGGGTCCGGGTTCACCTAGCAGTAAATAGGTACCTGGGAGTTAGACAGCTACTAGGGGACTGCTTCCTGGTGGGGAAAGTTGATTGATAGTTGAGAGGCGGGCCCGAAGAGCCAGAGCTCAACCCCCGCAAGCATAACTAGGTGAGTACAATAAAATCGGATACATCCTACATTCTTTACCTCAAGGTGGTGAATACAATGTTCATTGTTTAAGAAACATTGAATACATCATACAACACCTTGAGAAAGGGTGTAGAATACATCCGAAAATTTATTTTTAATACACTTACACATACATTGGGTCTATTCTTCATTTTCATTCAAGCACTACGGCATTTGTAGTTTCTTCAAAACAATTTTTAATGTATTCTTAACATAAAACTTTATTTTAAATTTAATGTATTCACACTGTAACTAACTACTAATTCCCCCCCCCCCTCACACCCCCAGGAAGCAGCCCGTGACAGCTGACTAACTCCCAGGTACCTATTTACTGTAAGGTTAACAGGGACATCAGTAGTGAAAGAAACTTTGCCCATTTGTTTCTGCCTGGTCCGGAAATCGAACCCGGGCCACAGAATTACGAGTCCTGCGCGCTGTCCGCTCAGCCACCAGACCCTCCCCTGATGTGTTAAGGGGCTGGTGTTGGTCCACTGACATGATCACGTCATTAAAGGTATAGTGAGTGAAGCAACTCTTGGACACATTGCTAAACTTTCTAAACTTTTAGCGACCCAAAAAAAATTCAAAACTTTCCAGAATAAAACGCTCAAAACTTTTTTGTTTAAGGAAAATATTGAAACCTTTTGTGGACTAACATTTTTTTAAAAGTTTTGTGAGGGGGGGGAGGAGGGAACGTATACAATTCCGACGTTTATAACACAAGATGCAACCCACAACAGCTAACTAACTCCCAAATACCCATTTAATTCAGTGAAAAAAAATACGTCAGATGTAAAAAAAAGTGCGTCTTTAAAATGTATGAGAAAGGTATGATTCGTCTTTAAAATGAATGAGAAAGGTATGATACGTCTTAAAAATGAATGAGAAAGGTATGATACGTCTTTAAACTGAATGAGAAAGGTATGATATATCTTTAAACTGAATGAGAAAGGTATGATACTTCTTTAAACTGAATGACAAAAATGTAATATTTCTTGAAAATGAATGAGAAAGGTATGATACGTCTTAAAAATGAATGAGAAAGGTATGATACGTCTTTAAAATGAATGAGAAAGGTATGATACGTCTTAAAAATGAATGAGAAAGGTATGATACTTCTTTAAACTGAATGACAAAAATGTAATATTTCTTGAAAATGAATGAGAAAGGTATGTTATTTATTTTCAATATATGAGAAAGGTATGATAAACCGTCTTTAAATTATACGAGAGAGATAATAATCTTCATTCTCTAATATAAGAAAGATTTGACTCTTTCATTTTAACAAGTATATAAGGGCCATGACTTCTGTAATTGTGAACATTGTATCAAGGTATCATTTATAAAATCAGTAGGAGCCGTGGAGGAGATTCGAACCTATGTGCTCTGGGTACACCCAAGCACGTACTGTAAACCACTACACCAAGACGTGGTTAAAAAAAATTGCAACCTGGAACTCTACTGAATCCTCTAGGGTTCGTGAGGCTTATTGAAAAAAATTATTAAAGAGGATATATCTTGAGGTTATCTTGAGATGATTTCGGGGCTTTAGTGTCCCCGCGGCCCGGTCCTCGACCAGGCCTCCACCCGCAGGAAGCAGCCCGTGACAACTGACTAACACCCAGGTACCTATTTTACTGCTAGGTAACAGGGGCATAGGGTGAAAGAAACTTTTGCCCATTGTTTCTCGCCGGCCCCTGGGATCGACCCCGAGACCACAGGATCACAAGTCCAGCGTGCTGTCCGCTCGGCCGACCGGCTCCCTAATATGTGAGCTTTTTGATAAAATATTTTGATGCGATGGAATGGGATCGAACTAGTGTGTCTGGACGCTTTAGGAAAGCGTATTATACCTACTGGATCACCCACGAAGGTGTCATTGTATATGGTCAATTTCTGTTTTGTTTTGCCTTTATTTTTCAAATTGTTTCACTGATTCAGTTATTCTCATACGTCTGTTTCTCTCCTCTCTTTATTGGTTTTTTCTAATTTTATTTTACTTTATTTCTGCTAATTCACTTATGCTTTATTTCCTATTTTTAGCTTAATTTTCCTCTTTATTTCCTTCATCTGCAAATGGTCTTTATTTCCCTATTTCCTAATTATTTATTATTTTTTATTTCGTTTTTCTGAAAAATTTCTTAATTCTCTCCTTCTCCTTCTCCTTATATTCTTCACTGCACTTCAGATCCTTCTCCTTATTGCCCCTTGTGGTGCGTCTTAATACCAGATATAATTGGTCTACCGCTAGCCAATCACAGCGCGGACATCAATAAACATTAAATGTCATTGGCTGGCATTTAAACTATAAAAAAATGCTTCATGGGTATAACTCCGTCCCGTGAGATGTCTGGAACAGTAATGGTTGTTAAATAAAGCAAAAACTAATGATACTACAATGTTTTTTGTTTTGGGGGGAGGTGCGGGGGGCTGCAAGTTTGTCTCTGTTTTAGAACGTCATTGAAGCTTTCAATCTTGCTTTGAAATAGCTATGTGTAATGATTTTATATGCACGTTTGCAAGCAAGATGTTCCCTCCATGCTGGTTTGATATTTATCAGGAAAGTGGAAGAGATATTTAACATCCAAGCTCCCTGATAGGGAGCCGGTCGGCCGAGCGGACAGCACGCTGGACTTGTGATCCTGTGGTCCTGGGATCGATCCCAGGCGCCGGCGAGAAATAATGGGCACAGTTTCTTTCACCCCTGATGCGCGTGTTACCTAGCAGTAAAATAGGTACCTGGGTGTTAGTCAGCTGTCACGGGCTGCTTCCTGGGGGTGGAGGCCTGGATCGAGGACCGGGCCGCGGGGACACTAAAAGCCCCGAAATCATCTCAAGGATAACCTCAAGAAGATCTTCCTCCCTCCCTCACTTGGGTAAAAATGGTCGTGTCCTCTTGGGAATAGAGGATGCAATGTTTTATAATCTAGAAGAGAATGGCTAAGTTGAAGAAGTTGAAAAACCTGATTTCAAGAGAAGACACTATGGGGGAATTTAGAAAGTTCTTTAATGAAATTGGTTGCAAAGATTTGCTGTTAGTCAAGGAAGTAATTGAGATGTATGTCAGGGTTTGTGAAATATACGATAAAGGCACAAAAAATAGTTATTCCGACAGCAGAGATGCAGAACTAGGAAACAGGATTGGTTCAACAAAATTTCCGAGAGGGCCAGAGACCAAAAGACACAAAAATGGAATCAATACAGGAAGAGGCCGAACCCCCAAACATACCAGCGATACAAAGATGCGAGAAACAACTACACGGCAGTGAGGAGAGAGACAGAAAGAAATTCTGAAAAAAGGGATAGTGGACAAATGTAAAACAGAACCAGGCCTATTCTATTAATTCATTTAAAGCAAACTGCAGGTAAAGGATAATATTCAGAAGTTGAAAACGGGGAACAGATTCACTGAAAATGAAAAGGAAATGTGTGAAACATTAAACGAAAAGTTCCAAAGTGTGTTTGAGCAAAATTAAATCTTCAGAGAACTAGACACAATAAGAATTCCATAGAACAACATAGAGCACATAGAGGTGTCTAGAGACGAAGTGGAAAAAAAAATGCTCAAGGACCAGTCCAGCAACCAGGAGGCCTGGTCGACGACCGGGCCGCGGGGACACTAAGCCCCGGAAGCACCTCAAGGTAGGAGCTAAGTAAGAACAAAGCAGTTGGTCCAGATGGAGTTTCACCATGGGTACTGAGAGAATGTGCACCTGAGCTCAGCATTCCACTTCAACTGATTTTTCAGGCATCCCTGTGTACAAGAGTCCTAGCAAATGTGTGGGAAAAGGTAAACCAATTTTTAATCTACAAAAGTGGCAGTAGGGAACACCCCTTCAATTATAGACCTGTATAATTAACAAGTGTAATAGTCAAAATATTGGAAAAAATCATTAAAACTAAATGGGTAGAACACCTTAAGAAAAAATATATTTATAAAAGTGAGTATGGCTTTCGATCTGGAAGATCCTGTGTAGCAAATTTACTCAGTTTCTATGATCGAGCCACAGAGATTTTACAGGAAAGAGATGGTTGGGTTGACTGCATCTACCTGGACCTAAAAGAGGTTTCCAACAGAGTTCTACATTAGAGATTGTTCCGGAAACTGGAACATACTGGAGGAGTGACAGATAGGCTTCTAACATGGATACAAAAATATCTGACAGAAAAATGAGGGCTGTGATCAGAGGCAATGTATCGGACTGGAGAAATGTCACAAGTGGAGTACCACAGGGTTCAGTTCTTGCACCATTGATGTTTATTGTCTACATAAATGATCTACCAGTTGGTATACAGAATTATATGAACATGTTTGCTGATGATGCTAAGATAATAAGAAGGATAAGAAACTTAGATGATTGTCATGCCCTTCAAGATGACCTGGACAAAATAAGTATATGGAGCACCACTTGGCAAATGGAATTTAATGTTAATAAATGCCATGTTATGGAATGTGGAATAGGAGAAAATAGACCCCATACAACCTATAAATTGTGTTAAAAAGCTTTACAAAATTCTGATAAAGAGAGAGATGTAGTGGTGGTTCTAGATAGAAACTATCACCTGAGGACCACATAAAGAACATTGTGCGAGGAGCCTTAATTGCGTTTAAATACATGGATGGGGAAATACTAAAGACATTGTTCACGACCTTTGTGAGACCAAAGCTGGAATATGCAGCAGCTGCATGGTGCCCATATGTCAAGCAGCACATCAACAAACTGGAAAAGGCGCAAAGACATGTAACTAAATGGCTCCCAGAACTGAAAGACAAGAGCTACAAGGAAAAGTTAGAGGCATTAAATATTACAAACACTTGAAGATTAAAAAAGAGGTGATATGATCACTACGTACAAAATACGTAACAGGAACCGACAAAATTGATAGGGAAGAATTCCTGAGACCTGGAACTTTAAGAACAAAAGGTCATTGATTTAAACTAACTAAACAAAGCTACCGAAGAAATATAAGAAAAATCACTTTCGCAAACAGAGTGGTAGACGGTTGGAACAAGTTAGGTGAGAAGGTGGTGGAGGCCAAGACCGTCAGTACTTTCAAAGCGTTATATGACAAAGAGTGCTGGGAAGACGGGACACCACGAGCGTAGCTCTCATCCTGTAACTACACTTAGGTATTAACACACACAGTATGTATGTATGTATATATATATATATATATATATATATATATATATATATATATATATATATATATATATATATATATATAATATACACTGTAGGTCGGAACTGACACCTGTCAATCACCTAGACATCAGCGGTTATTACCTAGCTGTAAAAGAGTGCTAATGCAAAATGTCATGACCTTTACAAGTTATGCTGATCATTGGTTAAAACACCGATTGTCTCCAATAATGCAAAAGGTTGCAGTCATTACCCACGCGAGTCTCCTGGCATTGATGATCAGTTCCACTGTTGGTGTTTGTCGACTTTGGCCCTTCTTTCTGTCTGGCTCTGGTACAGCTTCGTGCTAAAGTTATCTGGTATTACGTTGCCTTTAGTTAGTCACACTAGCACCTCTATCTTTAAATTGTTGACAGTGTGTGGGTTTTTTTTGTTGCAAATTAAGATTCGTTTCATTGTTGGTCAAACCACATGCTAGAAGGTGAAGGGACGACGACGACGACGTTTCGGTCCTGTCCAAGACTATTTTCAAGTTGATTGTGAGAATAGACTCAATTATCTGTTTGTGTGTGTTCTCAAAATCGGCTTGAGAATGGTCCAGCTAAGGCCAGATTCACGAAAGCACTTACGAACCTGGGTCCAGATTCACGAAAGCACTTACGAACCTGGGGCCAGATTCACGAAAGCACTTATGCAAGCACTTACGAACCTGGGACCAGATTCACGAAAGCACTTACGCAAGCACTTACGAACCTGAAGCCAGATTCACGAAAGCACTTACGCAAGCACTTACGAACCTGGGGCCAGATTCACGAAGTAGTTACGCAAGCACTTACGAACCTGTCCATCTTTTCTCAATCTTTGGCGGCTTTGTTTACAATTATTAAACAGTTAATGAGCTCCGAAGCACCAGGAGGCTGTTTATAACAATAACAACAGTTGATTGGCAAGTTTTCATGCTTGTAAACTGTTTAATAAATGTAACCAAAGCCGTCAAAGATTGAGGAAAGATGTACACGTTCGTAAGTTCTTGCGTAACTGCTTCGTGAATCTGGCCCCAGGACGGACCGAAACGTCGTCGTCCCTTCACCTTCTAGTGTGTGGTCTGGTCAACATATTTCAGCCACGTTATTGTGACTCCTCGCCTGCACTCATTTCACTGTTTTTGGGGGTTAATGGAGCCGTCACTGTTGTAAATTGTGTGATTCATCTTTGTGCTGTGATTAGCACTGTGGCACGGTGGATAGTGCAGTCAGTACACAACCGAAAGGCCTCTGGTTCGATTCCCATGGCATGACGGATAAGTTTGAGAACGTTTTCTTATGCCTGTTGCAGCTGTTCACCTGTTATATGTACCTGAGAGTCTTGCAACTATTGTGAGGTTACAACCTAAGGGAGGTGAATAGTTGGTCTTGTGGGTTAAGACCAGGACACAGATTTACGAAGCAGTTACGCAAGCACTTACGAACCTGGGGCTAGATTCACGAAACAGTTACGCAAACACTTACGAACCTGGGGCCAGATTCACGAAGCAGTTACGCAAACACTTACGAACCTGGGGCTAGATTCACGAAGCAGTTACGCAAACACTTACGAACCTGGGGCTAGATTCACGAAGCAGTTACGCAAGCACTTACGAACGTGGGGCCAGATTCACGAAGCAGTTACGCAAACACTTACGAACCTGGGGCTAGATTCACGAAGCAGTTACGCAAGCACTTACGAACGTGGGGCCAGATTCACGAAGCCGTTACGCAAGCACTTACGAACGTGTACATCTTTCCTCAATCTTTGACGGCTTTGGTTACATTTATTAAACAGTTTACAAGCATGAAAACTTGCCAATCAACTGTTGTTATTGTTATAAACAGCCTCCTGGTGCTTCGGAGCTCATTAACTGTTTAATAATTGTAAACAAAGCCGCCAAAGATGGAGAAAAGATGGACAGGTTCGTAAGTGCTTGCGTAACTACTTCGTGAATCTGGCCCCAGGTTCGTAAGTGCTTGCGTAACTGCTCCGTGAATCTGGCCTAGGTTCGAAAGTGCTTGCGTAGCTGCTTCGTGAATCTGGCCCCAGGTTCGTAAGTGTTTGCGTAACTGCTTCGTGAATCTGGCCCCAGGTTCGTAAGTGCTTGTGTAACTGCTTCGTGAATCTGGCCCCAGGTTCATAAGTGCTTGCGTAACTGCTTAGTGAATCTGGCCCTAGGTTCGTAAGTGCTTGCGTAACTGCTTAGTGAATCTGGCCCTAGGTTCATAAGTGCTTGCGTAACTGCTTCGTGAATCTGGCCCCAGGAGACTCCTGTCAGTCGACGTTTACGGGCTCACCATAGCCCGTGCTACATGGACACTTCGTTCTGAGTAGCTAAATCTGAAACAACTACTTCTCAGTCGGCTCTGCTGAGGACTGACCTACTACCAGCCTATCCCCCACAACTTGTACCCCTGCAAAGTCGCCAAGTTGGCAGGCTCATTTGCAAGCGTGAGATAACCTATCGTTCAGTGCTCTAGTGTCTCAGTTCGGGATTAATTGATGGTAATGATATCCTCTCATGAAGGTAGGATAACCAAACGCGATAACACAATATACTAAACATTTACCGGGACAAAAGTAGACTCGCTAGAAGATAACAAAATATCCGACAGTTAAATCCTGACCGAGTGCTCCAAGTAAAGTTTTAATGCAAATTGCAACGTCGCTCAGAGCAACAGTCCAGCAACCAGGAGGCCTGGTCGACGACCGGGCCGCGGGGACACTAAGCCCCGGAAGCACCTCAAGGTAACCTCAAGGCAAGGTGGAGCTCTCTTTGCTCCATAATTATACTTCCCTCAAACACAACTGCAGAAACTTCGTAGTCGACACATAGACATTATAACCTAACCTAACCTAACCTAACCTAACCTAATACTGACACAGGACACTAATGAGTAAACTAGGATATAAACACATATATATATATATATATATGTTATATGATATATTACTTGAGGTGATAAAATACTGTGCCCAAGATTACCATCAGAGTGCCGGCGGGCTGATGGGCAAATAGCCTCGGCTACCATCAGCTTTTGTCCGGTCGTGTTGGTCGAGTGGTTAAGGGATCCTGTACGCCAGTTGTAGAGTGCTGCTGGCAGTATGGGTTCGAGTCACTTCTGGGGTGTGAGTTTTCAGTTGAATGTATGCCTGGGGACCATTCAGGCTTGTTCGTATATATATATATATATATATATATATATATATATATATATATATATATATATATATATATATATATATATATATATATATATAACTCGTCTCTCATGAGGGGTATTCGAGCGACAATAACACCATATTTAAACAAAATAAATCCACAAGAGCTGTTATTAGGATTCGAACCTGCGCGTTGGGTGTTCAGGAATGGGTTCTACTCGACTAAACCACGAGCAGTGCGTAGGTTCGAACACTAATCAAGGCCCTTGTGGATTTGAAGGTAGTGATCATGTCTCCCCACTACTCTTCTGTCTTCCAGTGTCGTAAGGTGCATTTCCCGCAGCCTTTCCTCGTAACTCATGCCTCTTAGTTCTGGGACTAGTCTAGTGGCATACCTCTGGACTTTTTCCAGCTTCTTATGCTTGACAAGGTACGGGTTCCATGTCGAGGCTGCATACTGCAGGATTGGTCTTACATATGTGGTGTACAAGATTCTGAATGATTCCTTACTCAGGTTCCTGAACGCTGTTCTGATGTTAGCCAGCCTCGCATATGCCGCAGACGTTATTCTCTTTATGTGGGCTTTAGGAGACAGGTTTGGTGTGATATCAACTCCTAGATCCTTCTCTCTGTCCGTTTCATAAAGGACTTCATTTCCTATTCTGTATCCTGTGTCTGGCCTCCTGTTTCATCAACCTAGTTCCATTACCTTACACGTACTTGAGTTGAACTTTAGTGGCCATTTGTTAGACCATTCATTCACTTTGTCTAGGTCATCTTGTAGCCTCATACTATCTTCCTGTCTTAATCCTCCTCATAATTTTTCTGTCGGGCCTGGGGAGGGGGGGGGAGGACCTGGTATGGGGAGGGTGGGGTGGAGGGCTGGTTTTGGGGGGTGGGGAAGAGGGGGGGGGGTTGTGGGACTTGGGGAAGGGGGAGGTTCACTCAATGTGTCTTCCATATTTAAAGTGATCTTTACCGCGAATCTCTCACCAAGTTTAATATTACATTACTGTTATAAAGAGTTGGCGCTGAAACCTTTTGGGCAAACTCACAGTATTTCTAGAATATAAGCATACTCAAGTATCCCAGCAAGTATATATATATATATATATATATATATATATATATATATATATATATATATATATATATATATATATAACTAAAAGGGGTACCACCTCTGTTGCAAGTGTAGGGACCCATCATCTTATTACAAGGAAAATGGGGAGGGACATTTATCTACTGTTAACAGACTGAAAGACAAGCTGCTCCCATTTTTGGCAGCCTGTTGTGGTTGGTAGATGATCACGAGGCCATTCTCTTGCCTTCTGGTGCTCCCTTTCAACGTCATCAGTGGTGTCACCGCGGTAGATCTCTCATTTTCCAGTTCCCACGACGAATCCGATGCGTTTTGCTGGAGTGACGTGCTGTGCGACTCGTCCCTGCGATGACTCGGATCGTACTGACGCCCGGGCGGCGCCTGCGATTCCCGCCTCTGGCAACTATGTCACGTCACGTCCGGGCGCTCTCCCATTGGTCACGCCTCCAACGCCCAGCCAATCGCCGACTCTACATCCGGGAGACTCAGTGTCTTAACTTCCGATTTCCTTTTGGCAGGAACTGATCCTGGATCTGGTTGAGCCAGCCATCTTGTCTTCCCAGGCTAGGTTCCGGCTCTTCATTTACACAACTTATAACCGAAATAACATAAAATCCTCGCTTCTTGCTTCTTCTTAAGAGTAACCAAACAAAACTAAAGAGCTTCAAGACTATGTACAAGCTGGAAAAGGACTCTTATTAGGTGGGAAAGGCGCATATCTTACCGGTACACATAACATTGGCTAGACTTTACTCTTTTTGGGAGGAAAGGGGAGTTTGTTATATATTAAACAGCCTTTCAGGCTATCACAGCAGTGCTAGTTAGGACTCAGCAGTGAAACAGGATAACGTCGGCCGCGTGTGAACGCTCTTGCACCAACTATCGACTGGAATTAGTGTCTTGGGGTCATTCCCGTTTTGAATTGCAGATCAGTGAGCTGGCTGATTAATGTATGCATATGCTGTGTTATGCTCACTTGAAGGAAGGGGTGTGAGTGACTGGGGGAGGGAATGGGTGTCTGTGAGTGGCGTGCCACTCATCCTGTGAGTGGACACACCGCCAGTGACAGTATTGGGCAGCACCACTCATCCTGTGAGTGAACACACCTCCATAGTGACAGTATTGGGCAGCACCACTCATCCTGTGAGTGAACACACCTCCATAGTGACAGTATTGGGCAGCGCCACTCATCCTGTGAGTGAACACACCGCCAGTGACAGTATTGGGCAGCGCCACTCATCCTGTGAGTGGACACACCGCCATAGTAACAGTATTGGGGAGCGCCACTCATCCTGTGAGTGGACACACCGCCATAGTGGTAGTATTTGGCAGCGCCACTCATGCTGTGAGTGAACACACCGCCATAGTGACAGTATTGGGCAGCGCCACTCATCCTGTGAGTGGACACACCGCCATAGTGACAGTATTGGGGAGCGCCACTCATCCTGTGAGTGGACACACCGCCATAGTGACAGTATTGGGGAGCGCCACTCATCCTGTGAGTGGACACACCGCCATAGTGACAGTATTGGGCAGCGTCACTCATCCTGTGAGTGAACACACCGCCATA
>NC_091228.1:5306585-5321448 GCF_040958095.1 Procambarus clarkii
ATAATAAATAATAGTTGGCTTTGTTCTCGACTCGCAATGGGAAATTCTGGGTTCGTATCCCGGGCAAGACAGAACTGGTTGGGCGCGTTGCCTATCACCTAATGCACCTGTTCACCTAGCAATTAACAGGTACCCAGGAGTGAGCTTATTGTGACGTTTCATCCTGGGGAGGATCCTTGGGTAGGATATGCGATATAAGCCTAGCATATATATATACACTGGCAGCCTGTCCCCGGAGAAAATGAATTATAACAATATATAAGAATACGTACATGTTTGTTACGTAATGGCAATCCTACAGAACGTCCCTTCAACCACTATTCAGTAGGATATCTTGAGAGGTTATCTTGAGATGATTTCGGGGCTTACTGCCCCCGCGGCCCGGTCCTCGATCAGGCCACACACCCCCAGGAAGCAGCCCGTGGCAGCTGTCTAACTCCCTGGTACCTATTTATTGCTTGTGAAATTCCATCGAGTCCGATGCATAGAAAACGTGAATATTTGTTAGCTGTTACTTTTCAAAATAGGTTGAATTAGTTGGTTACAATAACGTAATGAAATTCGACCTATTAGTTGAGAGGATAGATTGGATTATAATATCTACCTACCAATCATTTGATGTGGATTAGAAATGGAAAGTCACCATTGAAAATAATTGACAGGATAGATTGGATTATAATATCTACCTACCAATCATTTGATGTGGATTAGAGATGGAAAGTCACCATTGAAAATAATTGAGAGGATAGATTGGATTATAATATCTACCTACCACTCATTTGATGTGGATTAGAAATGGAAAGTCACCATTGAAAATAATTGAGAGGATAGATTGGATTATAATATCTACCTACCAATCATTTGATGTGGATTAGAGATGGAAAGTCACCATTGAAAATAATTGAGAGGATTGGATTATAATATCTACCTACCAATCATTTGATGTGGATTAGAGATGGAAAGTCACCATTAAAAATAATTGAGAGGATTGGATTATAATATCTACCTACCAATCATTTGATGTGGATTAGAAATGGAAAGTCACCATTGAAAATAGACAGGAATTGATGCTTTGATTGACACCTCACCAAGCGGGATAGGTCTTGACAAGAATTTAAGAATAACTTAGTATTCACAATCTCACCATATTCTCACCACACCCAGGCACAATACTTGCCCCACAGTCGTATCACAATACAATCACCATCACTACACACAGAAATGACAATTGCGTGATGCATCAAGTGAACAAATTCACAAGAGACATTAAGGCAGCTTCTGGGATGCTCTCGGACGCAGGTTCGAATCGTCGTCACGGCTCTTGTGGATTTGTTCAATCACACACACACACACACACACACACACACACACACACACACACACACACACATATGTTCACTGAAGCTTGAAACTCAGATGACTCACAGAGATGTTAGGAAGTTTTCTTTTAGCGTGAGAGTAGTGGGAAAATGGAATGCACTTCAGGAACAGGTTGTGGAAGCAAATACTATTCATAACTTTAAAACCAGGTATGATAGGGAAATGGGACAGGAGTCATTGCTGTAAACAACCGATGCTCGAAAGGCGGGATCCAAGAGTCAATGCTCGATCCTGCAAGCACATATAGGTGAGTACATATAGGTGAGTACACACACACACACATACATATGTGTGTGTGTTCAAAAACCTGCCTTGTCATCCACTCTCCCAATGGGATTGAACTGATGCAAGTTGTCTTAACAAGGGCCTGTTAGCTCTGCAAGCTTGGATGTTGCATAGCTCTTGAAACCCATCTAAGATGTTGTTGAGTCTTGCATCTCTCTCTCTCTCTCTCTCTCTCTCTCTCTCTCTCTCTCTCTCTCTCTCTCTCTCTCTCTCTCTCTCTCTCTCTCTCTCTCTCTCTCTCTCTCCAGTATTGAAGAATCTGGTTAATTTTTCTTTAAAGACTGGTTGGACTCTAGTCCAACCAGTGCTGGTTGGACTTGTACCACTAAGTCCAGATCGCTGATAGGTGATGAGGAGCAGCGAGGCCATCCAGAAGAGCACTGCGTACTCAAGATGGGAACCCAACCTACATTTTCCATTAGATTTTTCAATTAACCAATATTTCAAATTTATAGAATAAAAAGAACACGTATAAAATATATGACTAAGAGTTAATAGGCGTAATTAATGTAATAAATTTCATATAAGCGGATAATTTGGGGGCAAAAAAAAATGTAAAAAAATCCAAATATAAAAATTAACTCAAAATTTTTGCTTTCTAAAATCTTCTCTTCAGACAGCTACGAGACTTCTGGTGGACAGAGAGAGATAGAGAAAGAGATAGAGATAGAACACCCTCCCCCCCCCCTTTCCCAAAAAGGAAGGGAGGCAGAATATAGACAAAGAATGAAGCACAGAAATAGGAATGAAAAGGTTCAATAAACAGTAATATAGAAGTTTCAAGCCGCTAAAAACCATTTGAGAATTGTTTGAAAGATTAACTTGAACCCTGTCAAAGACAGCGGGTGGAGGATAGTCTGGAAATATCTAACCCTCTGAGCCTCTCTCTCTCTCTCTCTCTCTCTCTCTCTCTCTCTCTCTCTCTCTCTCTCTCTCTCTCTCTCTCTCTCTCTCTCTCTCTCTCTCTCTCTCTCTCTCTCTCTCTCTCTCTCTCTCTTCCTTCCTCCAAGCCTCCCTATCCCTCTGAGCCTCTCTCTCTCTCTCTCTCTCTCTCTCTCTCTCTCTCTCTCTCTCTCTCTCTCTCTCTCTCTCTCTCTCTCTCTCTCTCTCTCTCTCTCTCTCTCTCTCTTCCTTCCTCCAAGCCTCCCTATCCCTCTGAGCCTCTCTCTCTCTCTCTCTCTCTCTCTCTCTCTCTCTCTCTCTCTCTCTCTCTCTCTCTCTCTCTCTCTCTTCCTTCCTCCAAGCCTCCCTATCCCTCTGAGCCTCTCTCTCTCTCTCTCTCCTCTCTCTCTCTCTCTCTCTCTCTCTCTCTCTCTCTCTCTCTCTCTCTCTCTCTCTCTCTCTCTCTCTCTCTCTCTCTCTTCCTTCCTCCAAGCCTCCCTATCCCTTTGAGCCTCTCTCTCTCTCTCTCTTCCTTCCTCCAAGCCTCCCTATCCCTCTGAGCCTCTCTCTCTCTCTCTCTCTCTCTCTCTCTCTCTCTCTCTCTCTCTCTCTCTCTCTCTCTCTCTCTCTCTCTCTCTCTCTCTCTCTCTCTTCCTTCCTCCAAGCCTCCCTATCCCTCTGAGCCTCTCTCTCTCTCTCTCTTCCTTCCTCCAAGCCTCCCTATCCCTCTGAGCCTCTCTCTCTCTCTCTCTCTCTTCCTTCCTCCAAGCCTCCCTATCCCTCTGAGCCTCTCTCTCTCTCTCTCTCTCTCTTCCTTCCTCCAAGCCTCCCTATCCCTCTGAGCCTCTCTCTCTCTCTCTCTCTTCCTTCCTCCAAGCCTCCCTATCCCTCTGAGCCTCTCTCTCTCTCTCTCTCTCTCTCTCTCTCTCTCTCTCTCTCTCTCTCTCTCTCTCTCTCTCTCTCTCTCTCTCTCTCTCTCTCTCTCTCTCTCTCTCTCTCTCTCTCCCTCCCTCCCTGGAATAGCCTTCGAGCGCTCCTGTGCATTGGTGCTCACCTATTTATGCCTTCAAGATAGACTTTCAGACTCTAGATCTCATCCCTTTTCAGACTTTAATTGTCAGATGCAGTGTCGAACTGCAAAGTCTCATATGACATTATTTTTTAAGATAGTGGACAGATTTGGCTTCTACAGCCTCCAGGGTGGATGTAGAAGCCATAGGTAGAGCTGGTGGCTGAGCGGACAGAACACTGGACGCGTGATCTTGTGGTCCCGGGTTCGAGCCCGGGCGCCGGCGAGAAACAATGGGCAGAGTTTCTTTCACCCTGATCCCCCTGTTACCTAGCAGTAAAATAGTTACCTGGGTGTTAGTCAGCTGTCACGGGCTGCTTCCTGGGGGTGGAGGCCTGGTCGAGGACCGGGCCGCGGGGACACTAAAAGCCCCGAAATCATCTCAAGATAACCTCAAGATAACCTCAAGAAGATTCCTTTTATTTCTTTTTATTTATTCTCTGAAAACATTTTCTCCTTTTCCACCCTATTCATTCTTTTTAGTATTTTATATCGTCAATTCTCCCCCTCTTCGCTTTTTTAGTTTCTCTTGGTTCATCTTTCATCCACGTCGGGGCAGCGTTGTCGGGGACTGGTCTCACGTACGTGGTATGCAGGTCTGAATGCCTCATTGTTGAGGTTCTTGAAGGTTGATCTGATGTTCGCTAGTGTCTAAGATGCCGCTGATGTTTTCCAGTTTATGTGTGCGTCTGCGGTAACATTTGGGCTTATTTCTTCTACTTGGTCTTGTTAATTGATTCAGAGAGGTGGTTCTCCATTATTATATATATGCCAACCTGCTGGCATCCTGTCCCCCTTGATGCAATCTTTATCATCTGACACTTTCTGGTATTTCTGACTCTTGATATCTCACGAATGATATCTCATGCTTCACCACCCTGTCAATGCCGCTTGATATCTTGTACGCCGCTGTCATGTCTCCACAGTATCTTCTGTTTAACGTAGACAATTTTTCGCGTATCGTTCAAGAATTATACTTAAGCTTAGCGAAGAAACTTGTAATTGACTGGTTGATGACAAGCGCAGACAGACACAGACACAGACAGACACAGACACAGACAGACACAGACAGACACAGACACAGACACACACAGACACAGACACAGACACACACAGACACAGACACACACAGACACACACAGACACAGACACAGACACAGACACACACAGACACACACAGACACAGACACAGACACACACAGACACACACAGACACACACAGACACAGACACAGACACAGACACACACAGACACAGACAGACACAGACACAGACAGACACAGACACACACAGACACAGACACACACAGACACAGACACAGACACAGACACACACAGACACAGACACACACAGACACACACAGACACAGACACAGACACAGACACAGACACACACAGACACACACAGACACAGACACACACAGACACACACAGACACACACAGACACACACAGACACACACACACACAGACACACACAGACACAGACACACACAGACACACACAGACACACAGACACACACACAGACACACACAGACACACACACACACACAGACACACACAGACACAGACACACACAGACACACACACACACACAGACACACACAGACACAGACACAGACACAGACACAGACACAGACACAGACAATAATAACATAATATTTCTATAATTATACAATGAATATTGAAGATTTAGATTTAGAAATGACATTTATCAGCGATTTCAAAATCATTATAGTTGTCAAAATCTCAACTAAACACCTGTACAGGTGTCTAAATCGATCACATTTTTGACAAAGAGTATCATTTAGCGTTCAATAGGAAAGGTGACATATTGGAAATAGCACTGAGTTCACCATTGGAATTGGCACAATTTATATTACACAATTAGGGATAATGGGAAGATAATTTAAGGGTTTGAAATTAACTAATTCTGTGAAATTACAGAGAAAAAAAATCATACCATTAGTGTTTTATCTCAACAAATTTTGGAATTGTTCTGGATCAAATCACTCCTGTCCCACTAGCTTTCTGCTAGTTATCTACTAGCCTTCAACTAGAGGGCTAGTAGCCTTTCACTAGCCTATTATTAGTCTTCTACAGGCTCCACTAGCCCCCTGCTAGCTCTCCACAGCCCTCACTAGCCCCCTGCTAGCCCTCCACAGCCCTCACTAGCCCCCTGCTAGCCCTCACTAGCCCTCTGCTAGCCCTTCACAGCCCTCACTAGCCCCCTGCTAGCTCTCCACAGCCCTCACTAGCCCCCTGCTAGCCCTCCACAGCCCTTCACTAGCCCCCTGCTAGCTCTCCACAGCCCTTCACTAGCCCCCTGCTAGCCCTTCACAGCCCTCACTAGCCCCCTGCTAGCCCTTCACAGCCCTCACTAGCCCCCTGCTAGCCCTCCACAGCCCTTCACTAGCCCCCTGCTAGCTCTCCACAGCCCTTCACTAGCCCCCTGCTAGCTCTCCACAGCCCTTCACTAGCCCCCTGCTAGCTACCGTCGCCTCATCAAGCACTACACACCAACTAATAGCGATTTACCCGTGAAACAATTTCATTAAAACGACGAAATTACTTGCTAGGGTAACAAGCTGTAATGTTATTGATGTTTACTGTGTTGTGATGTTGATGGTGTGATGTTGATGGTGTGATGTTGATGTGTTGCTGGCTGCATTACCTGCTTGATGCAGGTGTGTATATAGGTATCAGCAAGGGGGGGGGATATACACATATGTAGTCCCACACCAGCTTTGTGTGTGTGTGTGTGTGTGTGTGTGTGTGTGTGTGTGTGTGTGTGTGTGTGTGTGTGCGTGTGTGTGTGTCCCTCTTGCAGGGTATGTTGTGATGTCAGTTGGGAGAAGCATGCGGGTTTTGGGCCGTTAGGATGCGAGGTTCTCTCTCTGCTGGACACTGAGCTGAGGCAAGGTTCTTGTTGATGATGACATTAACTTCGTTGTGTGTTACATGCCAGCTCTTGGAGCTATATATATATATATATATATATATATATATATATATATATATATATATATATATATATATATATATATATATATATATATATATATATATATATATATATATTTAACTGAAAACTCACACCCCAGAAGTGACTCGAACCCATACTCCCAGAAGCAACGCATCTGGTATGTACAAGACGCCTTAATCCACTTGACCATCACGACCGGACAAAATGAGGTGATAGCCGAGGCTATTTGAACCACCCCACCGCCGGCACTCGGATAGTTATCTTGGGCATAGCATTTTACCAAATCACCTCATTCTTTGGGGCAACACGTGAGGAACACAAATGCGAACAAGCCTGAATGGTCCCCAGGACATATGCAACTGATATATTTGTGTATATCACGAAAATAAACACGTGATTAAGAATGTGACAATGTCAGACCACGGAGGAAAAATGAAACAGGAAATTTCCTTAAGTACTTTCGTATATTAAATACATCTTCAGAAGGTGAACACATACACCTTCTGAAGATGTATTTAATATACGAAAGTACTTAAGGAAATTTCCTGTTTCATTTTTCCTCCGTGGTCTGACATTGTCATATATATATATATATATATATATATATATATATATATATATATATATATATATATATATATATATATGAAACTATCTTAGTGCTAGTTATTCTAGTATTATAAGATATTCAGGTAAAAAGGGCAATGTTGGCATATCTTGAAAGTATTTAATAACCTAATTGGCTCTGCTTCTGTATTGTTCGTTAATTCTTTTCCCACTTTTTCTGTGCCGCTGACTTTAACACTTTAATTAACGCTGTCAGCAGCAGCAGCAGCAGCAGCAGCAGCAGCAGCAGCGGGGGGCGCCGAGCCCTGCTTACAGGCGGTCAGGTAGTAATTGTATTAGTGTCTTTCAAAGGACATTACCTTAATTGCTAAGGTCCGTTTATATGCGGTCCGCTAAGGACCCCGTCAGGTCGCTTAATACGAACTAAAAGGTGTTTTCTCGCTGTCCTTTTCCCCCTTTATTTGTAGGGTTTCAAGGGCTCGGGCTCGCCATAGCCCGTGCTACTTGGAACTTTTTGTTTCAGGTACCGAATCTACAACAGTAAGGGTGTTTTTAAGTGGATAGTGTAATCTGTAGGTATTTAATTGGTGGTCTCTTTATCTGTGGTGTTCAATAGGCACTCCGGATAATTAATGATAGTTTATCCGATTAATCATATAGTCATAATGGCTTGACGATTTCTCCTAATAGTTCCCTTCATCTGATTAATTCACATTTTTTTTCAATTGTTTGTTTTTAAATAGATATAAATAAATATAAATAAATATATAAATATAGATTTTTAAATCGCTTGTTTGGTTCTGTTATCAATATTATCATCAGCATCAAATTAAGACTTCACTCCTTGTAATGTTCGTCTTCTGACCGAAGGATAAGAGATAAACTAAGAATAGGTCATCTTGGAGTTAGTCATGTGATCCTGCTGGGTTATGAAGCTTCTTTCTATTAGGAAAAGCAGTCAAGCGTTGTATACTTGTACATTTATCTTGAGGTTATCTTGAGATGATTTCGGGGCTTTAGTGTCCCCGCGGCCCGGTCCTCGACCAGGCCTCCACCCCCAGGAAGCAGCCCGTGACAGCTGACTAACTCCCAGGTACCTATTTACTGCTAGGTAACAGGGGCATTCAGGGTGAAAGAAACTTTTGCCCATTTGTTTCTGCCTCGTGCGGGAATCGAACCCGCGCCATAGAATTATGAGTCCTGCGCGCTATCCACCAGGCTACGAGGCCCCACTTGCCCCCACGAAGGATGTAACCTTCAATCTAAGTACATAGGCATGACGTCGACCAAGCTGACGAGGCGTTTGACATGCCATCTTCAATCCGGTGCCTCCAGGAATCACATGAGACAAGCCCGGTCGGAGCCCAAGCCTGGAGCCGGTCGGCCGAGCGGACAGCACGCTGGACTTCTGATCCTGTGGTCTTTTGTTCGATCCCAGGCGCCGGCGAGAAACATTGGGCAAAGTTTCTTTCACCCTATGCCCCTGTTACCTAGCAGTAAAATAGGTACCTGGGTGTTAGTCAGCTGTCACGGGCTGCTTCCTGGGGGGGGAGGCCTGGTCGAGGACCGGGCCGCGGGGACACTAAAGCCCCGAAATCATCTCAAGATAACCTCAAGATAAGCCCATGACATCACCCTAACAAGAGAAATGTTGACTAAAAACACTTGTATAGTGGACAAAACCCAAGTTGTAAGAAGATTATAAATTCTTGAAGCAATCCACACACACA
Source organism: Procambarus clarkii (assembly GCF_040958095.1). NCBI lineage: Eukaryota > Metazoa > Arthropoda > Malacostraca > Decapoda > Cambaridae > Procambarus > Procambarus clarkii. Next base: position 5,315,483 of record NC_091228.1, read on the forward strand.
CACACACACACACACACACACACACACACACACACACACACACACACACACACACACACACACACACACACACACACACACACACACACACACACACACACACACACACACACACACACTAAGATCTTCATCACCTCATATCCACCTTCAATAAGACATAGAGCTGCTTCTTCTCTTCTTATAATCATAACTTCATAATAGTTTTCTCTTCCACGAAAATTAGATTAGTTTTTGCCTTGTATTTAATTTCGCGCGCCACAGAATACGTTTATTGCAGAATATATACATTATCTTTATTATTATTATTATATATATATATATATATATATATATATATATATATATATATATATATATATATATATATATATATATATATATATATATATATATATATGTTAGGCATACCGTTACTGTGTCACTGTATAGCTGAGTAATTACATCTTGATCACTGTTTCACTGTTACTTTATTAATGCAAGAACATTAATGTCTCTATGTGTTATTGTATCATTGTGTCACTGTCATTGTATGTGTCAGCACGTCATTGTATTCAGCTGAATATCTCTCTCTCTCTCTCTCTCTCTCTCTCTCTCTCTCTCTCTCTCTCTCTCTCTCTCTCTCTCTCTCTCTCTCTCTCTCTCTCTCTCTCTCTCTCTGTCTCTCTCTCTCTCTCTCTCTCTCTGTCTCTGTCTCTCTCTCTCTCTCTCTCTCTCTCTCTCTCTCTCTCTCTCTCTCTCTCTCTCTCTCTCTCTGTCTCTCTCTCTCTGTCTCTCTCTCTCTCTCTCTCTCTCTCTCTCTCTCTCTCTCTCTCTCTCTCTCTCTCTCTCTCTCTCTCTCTGTCTCTCTCTCTCTCTCTCTCTCTCTCTCTCTCTCTCTCTCTCTCTCTCTCTCTCTCTCTCTCTCTCTCTCTCTCTCTCCTTCCCACACTCTTCAAACAGTCAAACCATCAATGGCCAACCAAGTGATGAGTTACATATTGATTGACATGTTTGCCAAACTTAGTTAAACACAACAGTTGTAAATTGCAAACATGCATATAGTAATACAAGGAAAATTTTCCTTGCATTATATAGTAATGCAAGGAAAATTAAACTTGTATAAAAAATTGTGCAGTGATTAAATTTGCATAATTATATTTTATCTGCTTGATGTTTATTTATCATTTACATTCATTATCTATTTGAAACACGAGAATAATAATAGACATTGATAAGAGCTATCAGACCTGCCATGTGTTTAACTGTTTGTTTACATTTGTGGAGAGAGATAATAAAACAGGAGAGATAAAACTATGATAAATGAGAGAAGGGGATTTACGAGAATAAAGGTGAAAAAAAACAGGTCTACCTTGAAAGAAGCCTGAATGTCGTCTCAGATAGAAGAGGGTGAGAAGGAAGAAGTCGAGAAGAATATCAAGAAAAGAGCCATTTTGAAAGAAAAAGTAGAGGAAGAGATAAGCCAGAAGAAACAATTGATAAGTAGAAAATGAAGAGAGTAGATGGAAGAAGAAGAAGAAGAAGAAGCAATAATTTAGGATGAGAAGGAGAGGTGATAATGAGGGGTAGTGAAGAAGGCAGTCAGGCTGGGAACAAGTAGCTGAGCTGTCACTTCCGCTGCTAAGTGAGGAGACAAGACCTGCATCTTGGTGAGAGGAGAGAGAGGGGAGAGATGAGAGAGAGAGAGAGAGAGAGAGAGAGAGAGAGAGAGAGAGAGAGAGAGAGAGAGAGAGAGAGAGAGAGAGAGAGAGACACAGACAGAGAGAGAGAGAGACCACAAGACTATGACAGAGAAAGTTAAATATAAAGAGTGTGAGAGAGAGAGGAAAGTGGGAGAGAGAGGGAGAGATAAAGAGAGAGAGAGACAGAGAGAGAGAGAGGGAGAGAGAGAGAGAGAGAGAGAGAGAGAGAGAGAGAGAGAGAGAGAGAGAGAGAGAGAGAGAGAGAGACCACAAGAGTATGACAGAGAAAGTTAGATATAAAGAGTGTGAGAGAGAGAGGAGAGTGGGAGAGAAAGGGAGAGATAAAGAGAGAGAGAGAGAGAGGAGAGTAAATAAGTGTTTTAATCCAGTGTCATCACTTTAGTCATTGTAAATCTGTCGAGTGATGAATTTGTGTCTCTCTGTCCCTAGGGGCTTATCATTTGTCGCCTGTCTGTCTGTCTACCTCCTTGTCTCCGTCTATCTTCCTGTCTCTCCCTCTCTCTTTCTCCTCTCCCTTCCCTTCCCCTTCTATAGCCGGCCTTTCACTTGTTGATAAAAGTTAGGAATTAAAGGAGACTTCGAAGCCTCTGCGCGGATCTTAAAGAGGAAAAAGATCTTTGCTGTGGTCTTTGAGAGGCCAAGATGGATGTCTTCCCTCAGGTCTTAGAAAAGGTCGCCTCTGCCCTGTCGTCCCTATTTTCCTATTTCCTTTCCTAAGGTCCCTATTTTTTCGGCTAGTTAACTTACGCTTCCTTTAGCAGCCATTTTGCTTTTTCCCTTATATTCCCTGTCTAAACTTTCTGTCTTTCTCTTTCTCATCTATACTCTTTCACTCCCACTTTGTGCACCTCTTTCGTTGCTCTTCGTTTCCTTCTATGTCCCTCTTAACTAATCCTTTCTCTTCTCTCTTATATCCATCTAAATAGACCATATTTTTATTCTTAACTGCCCATTAACCCTCCCCTTATATAGTCCTCTGAACTGCCCCTTGTTCTACCCTTACCATCTTACGACTCATTCTCTTGTAAGAGCATTCATTACCCTCAACTACACATCAAGATGCTAAGACCAATTACACACAGTTAACAACTGGGATCAACACCATTTATGATACATGCTATCAAGATCAACCTTAAACAAGGAGCCTCGTACTGATTGGCGCAAGAAACTACCCAATTTGGTGTTCAGAAACAGGATTGATTGCTTGGGAATCATTTTGGAGAAGGTGTTCAGTAGGGATCCACCAAACGTTGGTACAACGTTGGAACAAGTTTTAACACCTCCTAACCAGTTATAATAACCAATATAGCAAGTTGTAACAACGTTCTAATACGTCATAAACACGTTAAGCCAAGATGTAACAACTTTATTACAAGTTGTAACAAGCGGAAAATAGAGACAGTTTCGGTTTGTGTTTCCAGAGGAGCGGGTTCTGTTTATAAAAAAAATTATGTAGTTTTGCGGTATTAGTTTATAAGGAACTTGAAATAATTGCAAAGATGATAATTCAGAGTTGATATAAAGGCTTAATTTTATTGCAGTTATTGGGATTGTTTAAAGTAAACATTAAACTTTCGGGTGTTTAATGGATTGGTATTTCATAGAAGATTGTAGGTTTTATAAAGTATAATTATGTTAACCAAACCACACACTAGAAGGTGAAGGGACGACGACGTTTCGGTCCATCCTGGACCATTCTCAAGTCGATTGTGGAATGGTTCAGAATGGACCGAAACGTCGTCGTCACTTCACCTTCTAGTGTGTGGTCTGGTCAACACTAAAGACAATACATATACCTTCACTTCGACAAGTGCCTGAAAAGTTGACCTAATTACTCGCTAACAAGAGTGACAAAGTTAACAATCCACAGTCCACGAACGACTTGCCGCTGCTGAAGTTTGACAGTGAATCGTGACTTGAGAGAATCAGCTGTTTAAGAGACGTAAGATGAGTTAAGAGCCCATGCAGCATCCTTCCGGAACTGGCGGTTCGGATGCATGTAATTACAGTTAAGGGAACGAGGCTGTTTAGTTCTCGCGAGCGGAACGAAGATGGCGGAGTATGTGGAAAGATGAGGCTAGCATGATGTAGCAGAGATCATTCCGGTTAACTAAGAATTCGCATCTTAATTGAGTGATTAAGATGTGCTTGGCTAGGCACTGCAAAGGAGAACACTATTCTTATAGAACAGTCACAGTTAGTCACAACTAACTGTGACTGACAAGTATGACTTGACAACATGTGCTCTAAACAGGTGAATGACTCTATGGATATTCGTACTCACTAAGCCAGTCAGTTTGATCTTGAGACAAAAGAGCTTGTTTGCTCTATTTCCTCGTATGGAACGCTATTAGAGCAGTGTAGCATTATATACTTTACAGTTGGCGATGTCTTAGAGTATCAGTGTAGGGTCACCTGATCTAAGATGCATGAGATATGACCTGATAATAATTGATTTTGTTGACAATAGAATTGACCTCTGGCAAGAGTGATCGTTAGAAGGGCTTCCTCCAGAGCGCTGTGGACTGTTCCGAAATGCTCTCATGTTTTTTTACAAGAACCTATAACAACTGGTAATTTCGGACATAGGCCATTCGTACTGGTAAGTTTAGCATATCAACTTTCAGGCTTCAATACTTAAGACTTAAGGCCTCAAGCTGATCTCATTTAGAGATGTGAGAACAAGTGCCAACTGCGTGTAGTTCCTTCAGGCTTAGTGCCTCTGATAAGTTCCTTCAGGCTTAGTGCCTCTGATAAGTTCCTTCAGGCTTAGTGCCTCTGATAAGTTCCTTCAGGCTTAGTGCCTCTGATAAGTTCCTTCAGGCTTAGTGCCTCTGATAAGTTCCTTCAGGCTTAGTGCCTCTGATAAGTTCCTTCAGGCTTAGTGCCTCTGATAAGTTCCTTCAGGCTTAGTGCCTCTGATAAGTTCCTTCAGGCTTAGTGCCTCTGATAAGTTCCTTCAGGCTTAGTGCCTCTACCAGTAGTAAGAAGTACTACTGGTAGTTCCACTGCTGCAAAACCTCTTAACTACTCCACAAGCTCGTTGCAAGATTGCAAGATCTGTTATCAAGCGCTTGAATACTTTTACAAGAATACAGGCAGTCAACATAGCTTCTTAGGAATAAAGACGGTTATCTTGAGATGATTTCGGGGCTTTAGTGTCCCCGCGGCCCGGTCCTCGACCAGGCCTCCACCCCCAGGAAGCAGCCCGTGACAGCTGACTAACACCCAGGTACCTATTTACTGCTAGGTAACAGGGGCATTCAGGGTGAAAGTTGAAAGTTATAAATTAATATTATGTAACTCACCTACAGGTTTCAATTTCCATAAACGATTAGCGATATAATTATCACCATTTGTATTCATCTTTCCGATGATATTAGATGAATAAATTGACTTCATCAACCTCCATCTCATCCGCTACATATTCTTTGCTCATCACATATTTACCGTCAAGTTGGCAGCTAGATCTGTGGTTGAATTCGTGCCTGTTGGGGATAGTGTTGTCTTCCTTGGCTTCCAAAAGGTGTGTGTGTGTGTATTCAGCAAGTTGTGCTTGCAGGGGGGTGAGTTCTGGCTCTTTGGTCCCGCCTTTCAACTGTCAGTCAACTGGTGTACAGGTTCCTGGGCCTCTTAAATGTTCCTGTGGAGTCAGTACAGATTCCTGTCTGTGTGTGTGTGTGTGTGTGTGTGTGTGTGTGTGCGTGTGTGTGTGCATCGCTCAGTCCCCTCTCTAACATGCCAAATATACATATTTCTTTTGTGTGTGTGTGTGAGGACTGGTAGGGGCTGGTGAATGGTTGAAAACATGTGTATATATGTGTATATGTGTGTGTCCATACGAGTGTTTGGAAGAGGAAGGGGGGAATAGACACACACACACACACAAGCTGTCAATATCATGCGTAGCTTGCAGAATTGCAAAATAAAACAGAGAGAGAGAGAGAGAGAGAGAGAGAGAGAGAGAGAGAGAGAGAGAAAGTGTTATTAGATGGAACAAGAAGAATTGTATATTAAAGCAAATTAAAACACTGTATAGAAGTGTTTTACCTAAATAAGATTATTAACTTATTAACAGAAGTCATGGGAGAATTTCCCACACATAATCTTGTCACATTTTCACACACCAAAAACTTTTCAAATCTCAATTAAACTTTCAAAGCTCATCCAGTAAAATTTTCCAAGAGAAATATTTTGTTATCCTAACTTTATGTAATAATAATAATAATAATAAAAATAAAAATAAAAAGACAATATGAACTATAG
>NC_091228.1:5321948-5329448 GCF_040958095.1 Procambarus clarkii
ATTTGTCGCCTGTCTGTCTGTCTATCTCCTTGTCTCCGTCTATCTTCCTGTCTCTCCCTCTCTCTTTCTCCTCTCCCTTCCCTTCCCCTTCTATAGCCGGCCTTTCACTTGTTGATAAAATTTAGGAATTAAAGGAGACTTCGAAGCCTCTGCGCGGATCTTAAAGAGGAAAAAGGTCTTTGCTGTGGTCTTTGAGAGGCCAAGATGGATGTCTTCCCTCAGGTCTTAGAAAAGGTCGCCTCTGCCCTGTCGTCCCTATTTTCCTATTTCCTTTCCTAAGGTCCCTATTTTTTCGGCTAGTTAACTTACGCTTCCTTTAGCAGCCATTTTGCTTTTTCCCTTATATTCCCTGTCTAAACCATTCTTTCTCTTTCTCATCTATACTCTTTCACTCCCACTTTGTGCACCTCTTTCGTTGCTCTTCGTTTCCTTCTATGTCCCTCTTAACTAATCCTTTCTCTTCTCTCTTATACCCATCTAAATAGACCATATTTTTATTCTTAACTGCCCATTAACCCTCCCCTTATATAGTCCTCTGAACTGCCCCTTGTTCTACCCTTACCATCTTACGACTCATTCTCTTGTAAGAGCATTCATTACCCTCAACTACACATCAAGATGCTAAGACCAATTACACACAGTTAACAACTGGGATCAACACCATTTATGATACATGCTATCAAGATCAACCTTAAACAAGGAGCCTCGTACTGATTGGCGCAAGAAACTACCCAATTTGGTGTTCAGAAACAGGATTGATTGCTTGGGAATCATTTTGGAGAAGTGTTCAGTAGGGATCCGCCAAACGTTGGTACAACGTTGGAACAAGTTTTAACACCTCCTAACCAGTTATAATAACCAATATAGCAAGTTGTAACAACGTTCTAATACGTCATAAACACGTTAAGCCAAGATGTAACAACTTTATTACAAGTTGTAACAAGCGGAAAATAGAGACAGTTTCGGTTTGTGTTTCCAGAGGAGCGGGTTCTGTTTATAAAAAAAATTATGTAGTTTTGCGGTATTAGTTTATAAGGAACTTGAAATAATTGCAAAGATGATAATTCAGAGTTGATATAAAGGCTTAATTTTATTGCAGTTATTGGGATTGTTTAAAGTAAACATTAAACTTTCGGGTGTTTAATGGATTGGTATTTCATAGAAGATTGTAGGTTTTATAAAGTATAATTATGTTAACCAAACCACACACTAGAAGGTGAAGGGACGACGACGTTTCGGTCCATCCTGGACCATTCTCAAGTCGATTGTGGAATGGTTCAGAATGGACCGAAACGTCGTCGTCACTTCACCTTCTAGTGTGTGGTCTGGTCAACACTAAAGACAATACATATACCTTCACTTCGACAAGTGCCTGAAAAGTTGACCTAATTACTCGCTAACAAGAGTGACAAAGTTAACAATCCACAGTCCACGAACGACTTGCCGCTGCTGAAGTTTGACAGTGAATCGTGACTTGAGAGAATCAGCTGTTTAAGAGACGTAAGATGAGTTAAGAGCCCATGCAGCATCCTTCCGGAACTGGCGATTCGGATGCATGTAATTACAGTTAAGGGAACGAGGCTGTTTAGTTCTCGCGAGCGGAACGAAGATGGCGGAGTATGTGGAAAGATGAGGCTAGCATGATGTAGCAGAGATCATTCCGGTTAACTAAGAATTCGCATCTTAATTGAGTGATTAAGATGTGCTTGGCTAGGCACTGCAAAGGAGAACACTATTCTTATAGAACAGTCACAGTTAGTCACAACTAACTGTGACTGGCAAGTATGACTTGACAACATGTGCTCTAAACAGGTGAATGACTCTATGGACATTCGTACTCACTAAGCCAGTCAGTTTGATCTTGAGACAAAAGAGCTTGTTTGCTCTATTTCCTCGTATGGAACGCTATTAGAGCAGTGTAGCATTATATACTTTACAGTTGGCGATGTCTTAGAGTATCAGTGTAGGGTCACCTGATCTAAGATGCATGAGATATGACCTGATCATAATTGATTTTGTTGACAATAGAATTGACCTCTGGCAAGAGTGATCGTTAGAAGGGCTTCTTCCAGAGCGCTGTGGACTGTTCCGAAATGCTTTCATGTTTTTTTACAAGAATCGATAATAACTGGCAATTTCGGACATAGGCCATTCGTACTGGTAAGTTTAGCATATCAACTTTCAGGCTTCAAGACTTAAGACTTAAGGCCTCAAGCTGATCTCATTTAGAGATGTGAGAACAAGTGCCAACTGCGTGTAGTTCCTTCAGGCTTAGTGCCTCTGATAAGTTCCTTCAGGCTTAGTGCCTCTGATAAGTTCCTTCAGGCTTAGTGCCTCTGATAAGTTCCTTCAGGCTTAGTGCCTCTGATAAGTTCCTTCAGGCTTAGTGCCTCTGATAAGTTCCTTCAGGCTTAGTGCCTCTGATAAGTTCCTTCAGGCTTAGTGCCTCTGATAAGTTCCTTCAGGCTTAGTGCCTCTGATAAGTTCCTTCAGGCTTAGTGCCTCTGATAAGTTCCTTCAGGCTTAGTGCCTCTGATAAGTTCCTTCAGGCTTAGTGCCTCTGATAAGTTCCTTCAGGCTTAGTGCCTCTGATAAGTTCCTTCAGGCTTAGTGCCTCTGATAAGCTCCTTCAGGCTTAGTGCCTCTACCAGTAGTAAGAAGTACTACTGGTAGTTCCACTGCTGCAAAACCTCTCAACTACTCCACAAGCTCGTTGCAAGATTGCAAGATCTGTTATCAAGCGCTTGTATACTTTTCCAAGAATACAGGCCCTCAACATAGCTTCTTAGGAATAAAGACGGTTATCTTGAGATGATTTCGGGGCTTTAGTGTCCCCGCGGCCCGGTCCTCGACCAGGCCTCCACCCCCAGGAAGCAGCCCGTGACAGCTGACTAACACCCAGGTACCTATTTACTGCTAGGTAACAGGGGCATAGGGTGAAAGTTGAAAGTTATAAATTAATATTATGTAACTCACCTACAGGTTTCAATTTCCATAAACGATTAGCGATATAATTATCACCATTTGTATTCATCTTTCCGATGATATTAGATGAATAAATTGACTTCATCAACCTCCATCTCATCCGCTACATATTCTTTGCTCATCACATATTTACCGTCAAGTTGGCAGCTAGATCTGTGGTTGAATTCGTGCCTGTTGGGGATAGTGTTGTCTTCCTTGGCTTCCAAAAGGTGTGTGTGTGTGTGTATTCAGCAAGTTGTGCTTGCAGGGGGGTGAGTTCTGGCTCTTTGGTCCCGCCTTTCAACTGTCAGTCAACTGGTGTACAGGTTCCTGGGCCTCTTAAATGTTCCTGTGGAGTCAGTACAGATTCCTGTCTGTGTGTGTGTGTGTGTGTGTGTGTGTGTGTGTGTGTGTGCGTGTGTGTGTGCATCGCTCAGTCCCCTCTCTAACATGCCAAATATACATATTTCTTTTGTGTGTGTGTGTGAGGACTGGTAGGGGCTGGTGAATGGTTGAAAACATGTGTATATATGTGTATATGTGTGTGTCCATACGAGTGTTTGGAAGAGGAAGGGGGGAATAGACACACACACACACACAAGCTGTCAATATCATGCGTAGCTTGCAGAATTGCAAAATAAAACAGAGAGAGAGAGAGAGAGAGAGAGAGAGAGAGAGAGAGAGAGAGAGAGAGAGAGAGAGAGAGAGAGAGAGAGAGAGAGAAAAGTGTTATTAGATGGAACAAGAAGAATTGTATATTAAAGCAAATTAAAACACTGTATAGAAGTGTTTTACCTAAATAAGATTATTAACTTATTAACAGAAGTCATGGGAGAATTTCCCACACATAATCTTGTCACATTTTCACACACCAAAAACTTTTCAAATCTCAATTAAACTTTCAAAGCTCATCCAGTAAAATTTTCCAAGAGAAATATTTTGTTATCCTAACTTTATGTAATAATAATAATAATAAAAATAAAATAAAAAGACAATCTGAACTATAGAGCGAATACTGTCTTATGAAATTATCTTGAAATATTTACATAAACTTCATTTAAAAGTCAGTTATCCAAGTCATTAACATAAATTGAAGACAATTTCCTCGGGAGTGAGTGTAATTACCACCCATAGTTGAATCGGGCGGCTAACTACCTTACTAATGACCAATTACATCGAGTATAGGCGTAGTTCAATACTTTCTCGTGGATTATGGTTAGCCCTTAGGAGTTCTGTGGTCTATCTTCGACCGAGATTATGTGATTTGGTTCATCTGATGTATTACAGACAATGACGGTCTCGCTCTTTTGCATGGTCGGAGTTCAAGCCCCCGAGGTCCATATGGTTAAGGACGGTTATTGGGTTCTATACTCATGTCTCAGCTACTTGTGTTCATATCCCGGCTCCTTGTCCTCATATCCCAGCTCCTTGTCCTCATATCCCAGCTCCTTGTCCTCATATCCCAGCTCCTTGTCCTCATATCCCAGCTCCTTGTCCTCATATCCCAGCTCCTTGTCCTCATATCCCAGCTCCTTGTCCTCATATCCCAGTTCCTTGTCCTCATATCCCAGCTCCTTGTCCTCATATCTCAGCACCTTGTCCTCATATCCCAGCTCCTTGTCCTCATATCTCAGCTCCTTGTCCTCATATCCCAGCTCCCTGTCCTCATATCCAAGCTCCTTGTCCTCATATCCCATCTCCTTGTCCTCATATCCCAGCTCCTTGTCCTCATATCCCAGTTCCTTGTCCTCATATCCCATCTCCTTGTCCTCGTATCCCAGCTCCTTGTCCTCATATCCCTGCTCCTTGTCCTCGTATCCCAGCTCCTTGTCCTCATATCCCAACTCCCTATGTTCATACCCCTTGCACCATTCCAAGGACCGGGCCGCGGGGACACTAAAAAGCCCCGAAATCATCTCAAGATAACCTCAAGATAACCATACGGTCAGGCACGTTCAGGCATGTGACTGGTTGGGTGACACCTTGGGCTTCTTCGACCTTAGCTAAGTGCCCCATTACGGTACGTTTAACAGAGTCCAGTTCCCAACAGAGATGCTTGGCTGACTGGTATGATGTTCGCTCTCAGTCTTCACCGATTTGGCAGGGTTCGAACGACCTCAACTACTCAAGATGACGGGTCGTAACGACCCTGACGACTCGAGACGATAGTGGGGCTAATCTTAGGGTCACTGTGGTTACCAATTGTAACCGGTTTAAGGACCGTCTGGCTTACCTGTACACACACCTTAATTACGTTCCTGATCGTCTCGGTTTCAAATCCGGATTCAGGAGGATTTTCCCGTACATCATTTTTTCCCCTCATCTTCTGCTCCTTAACTAGGGGAACGTGTCTGCTGGCTAGTCTGTCTGCTGCTCTGCGCACTTGACTGATTCTCTGTTTGCAAGCCTGTGTACCTGTCTGATTTTCTGATTGCAAGCCTGCGTGCCTGTCTGATTCTCTGTTTGCAAGCCTGGGTACACGTCTGATTCTCTGCTTGCAAGCCTGCGTACACGTCTGATTCTCTGCTTGCAAGCCTGGGTACACGTCTGATTCTCTGCTTGCAAGCCTGGGTACCTGTCTGCTTTTCTTGAACCTGTCAGGGCTGGTGATAGGCAGGGCTGGTGATAGGCAGGGCTGGTGATAGGGAGGGCTGGTGATAGGCAGGGCTGGTGATAGGCAGGGCTGGTGATAGGCAGAGCTGTTGATAGGCAGAGCTGTTGATAGGCAGGGCTGGTGATAGGCAGGGCTGGTGATAGGCAGGGCTGGTGATAGGCAGGGCTGGTGATAGGCAGGGCTGGTGATAGGCAGGGCTGGTGATAGGCAGGGCAGGTGACAGACAGGACAGGTAATAGGCAAGGAACAACTAAAGCACAATGCAATAATTAAATACACGAAGCACCATGTAAGACTATTATCTCTTTTTTTAGAAAGGAGGTTGAAAACCACTAATTAAAATTACTAAAAATATCCTAAACATTAACTGTGTTAATTGCCTCTCCACTTGCCTGCTTTGTGTGATATAATCTCTCAATTTAAACATATTGTCTCATTTTAATTTTATATATATCACTGTTCTGAATCAACCATTTTATATTTTATTCATTAATTTAGGTATTTGGTTATAAATTTCAACTGCAATTTTCAGTGTGCGGTTAATTAATGTCGAACCCGCGTTATTGTATTGCGTTGTTTTACGTCAAATTTTGCGTTAATTAATTTGCCTTTGTCATGCAGAGTCATGCATGTCCTTGTCAACAATGTATATCAATTAATGGCTTAGTTAGCCATTTGCTTGTCGTTAGCTGGGCTTTTATGCCTGAAGCGTCGTTAGCTGGGCTTTTATGCCTGAAGCGTCGTTATTGCATTTGGATAGTTATTGGATAATGCACGCTTTGAGTGCGTTGTTTGGATGTATTTTCTCTCACTTTCTCTCTCTCTCTCTCTCTCTCTCTCTCTCTCTCTCTCTCTCTCTCTCTCTCTCTCTCTCTCTCTCTCTCTCTCTCTCTCTCTCTCTCTCTCTCTCTCTCTCATATCATAAATCATATCGTGGTATTCCATCTCTGTGATGGAACAGTTTCTCTTATGCCAAATCAATCTCAAACCACACAGAAATAGACGGCATATTATGATATAATAATGGAATCTGATATAGAGGTTTCGTGCTGGCTGAAAAACACATTTGCATTTGCAATCATGCACGATAATCGTTGGGTTTGGCAGCCCTGTGTGTATCCAGTCAGCATCAGGGAAGTGAAATATCACACACACACACACACACACACGCACACACACACACACACACACACACACACACACACACACACACACACACACACACACACACACACACACACACACACACACACACACACTCAGCGAACAAGGGGACACAGGTGGAGACTGAGTGCCCACATGAGCCACAGGGACGTTAGAAAGAACTTTTTCAGTGTCAGAGTAGTTAACAGATGGAATACATTTGGCAGTGATGTGGTGGAGGCTGACTCCATACACAGTTTCAAGTGTAGATATGATAGAGCCCAATAGGCTCAGGAACCTGTACACCAGTTGATTGACAGTTGAGAGGCGGGACCAAAGAGCCAGAGCTCAACCCCCCCGCAAACACAATTAGGTGAATACACACATTTTGCAATATGGCATGCAATGGAAGGAAATCTATAGCACTTACGACCTCGTAAAGGGTTACGCAATACAACTCTCTTAAGTGGACACGTAAGTGCGTTGTGAATACCGGTTCCAGACTTATCACTACTCTCCCTACACATCTTAAAGGAACTGCCAACAGACATAAATCTGTGAATTTATGTCTGTAGGTTAGATTAGCATTTTAAAATCACTACAATCGCTTTCTGTGGTTGATTGTTCAATAAATCACTATGTTTAACAGATCACTATATAATTCTATAATTCTATATGTAGTAGTAATTCTATATTAACAGAATCACTATATGTTTTCCAAATCTCTCACCCCTGTCCATGGAGGACAGAAGAAAATGTATATATGCTGGTTAGCATTG